>NC_134404.1:321540707-321700707 GCF_038048845.1 Mixophyes fleayi
AATCCACGAAGCACAGTAATGAGTGACTAGGAAAAGCTGAAGAAAAACAATGGCTCTTAATACGAATGGATTTCAGTAAAATATCGACTTCGGCTCAGTGGTGCTGTGTTTGTGTCATACACCAATAAAATTAAAAAGTTGTACATTTTAATCTTGAAAATGACAGAGCTGAGGACAACATGGAGGCAAAATATTAAGACACTAAGACTAATTTAAAGAAATTACAAATATAGGGATTGCATGTGTACTGGTTTTACCAGGACAGTCCTAATTTTTTCAATCCAAAATGTTTACCTTATTTTCCCAAACTCCTGATGCACCCAAATTAAGGTGGAAATAGGTTCCAACTCCTGTTTTACCTTGATTGGAGAAAGATGGGGGGGGGGGGGGGGGGTGACTAATGCCTTGATTAAGCTTCAAATCACAAGGATAACCCAGTTTTTAATTTAAATGTAACCCCCGTCTGGCATTGTCATTCACACCTTCCAGTAACTGTGTGTGTGGCCCCAGCACTAGGACCCAGGGAAAATGCACCAGGGAGTATATTTACTAAACTGCGGGTTTGAATAAGTCCATGTTGCCTATAGCAACCAATCAGATTCTAGCTGTCATTTTGTAGAATGTACTAAATAAATGACAGCTACAATCTGATTGGTTGTTATAGGCAACATCTCCATCTTTTTTAAACCCGCAGTTTAGTAAATATACCCCCAGGAACGGCTCCTTAGCACCATAAGGCTGGTATGAGCTGATCAGAACCAGTGGGGTTAGAGAGTAGCAGCCAGGGAACAGATGGGAATTGGTCCTGGGATCCTCCGGTAATCTGGGGATCGAGTCATTGGGCCAAAGTACATCATGACAGAGAGATTATAAGTGAAATGGGACAGATTTTCGAGAGACACGACCTGAGAATGTGACTGTGTGATAGCGAGACACAGCATCCGAGTGTGAGAACCCAGAGACATCCAGCTGGGATTAGAGAGGCAGCAAACATGTGAATACCCCCCCTTGCACAGGGATGAGAGAACACAAGCTAATGAGTGTCAGATCCCAAACAAGTGAGAGATGGCAGACCATCTCTCACTTGCGAGAGGTGAGTGAAGCACTGGTGGGAGAGATAGGTATGTGCTGAGACATCAGGTTAAATGAAAAAAAGATGTATATATTTAATTTATTATTATAAAAAAAATAATGTGCAGGAGTGATGGAGGAGTGTAGATAACGAGTTTATAGAGATGGTCTGGTGCTCAACTTACTGCAACAATTATTGCACTGCACTACCATGCAACACTTCTGTCCACACTTAGCAAACATTGCTGTAAAACCCAAATGTACAAGGTCCCTCTGGTCATTTCTGCCTACACCCAAGAGCTAGCCACAGCAGAGAAGAATGCAGGTGAGGAGGTGCAGTACCCCCCTATGTACTCCCAGGACCACACACACAGTGAAATGGGGTTACCTAAAAATTTTGAGAAGAGTTAACTATGTATAGATAAGACATACCTTTCTGTGTCCTGACTGATTGCTTGTTCTCGTTTGCTCAAATTTCATGACAAAAATAACGTTACCAACAAAAGCAAGTCAATGGTTCACTGAAGAATACTATAATAAGAAGAAGTCAAATAGACTTTAAAGTTACTATTTTATTACTTGTTCTGCAAACAAAAAAAAGAGGAATACTTTCAATCAGTGATCTGACTCCAAGGGAAATAAGTATTGTTGATGACATCCATCAAAAAGAAATCAGTCTCTGAATTGCATTCATTGAGTCCTCTCCGATAATTGTAAGCTTTAATACATTACCAAATTGTATAGAGTTTGAAAAAAATGGAAACAAATTTGACCTTTGCAGATAAATTGGAAAAATTAACAATCTCAAAGCAAATGAAATAAAATCACAAGCAGCCGTAGCTCTGTATACCATTTTTTGTTATACTCAATTGTACCATAACTGGGGCAAGGTTACAGCAGACAATGGTAAGTACATTTCCACATATCTTCCCTTTTGTATTCTCCATATAACTTTTGAAAATCCCTGAATAGATGTATAAACATGTGACCTTCAAGTGAGCTTTATGACACTTGCAAGACAAAGAAAAAAATCCGGTCAGGAGACTGAACCATCGTTTTAAACAGTAATGAATTCTATTTTGTTGGATAAATGAAACTAAATTTTAATAAACAGATGTGACATTTACATAGCACTGGAAGCCTTCCTGTTCTTTTGAAATACCCTAAGCACATTGACAATCGTCGAGTAATTAAAAGTGAAAAATAAATAAAATAGGCTCTTATTTCCTAATAGCGGAACAAAACACATTTGGCTCTAATCGGGAGATAATGATTTTCAGAGACATAATACAAAAAAAATATATATATATTTTTATGACTCTTTCTGCTAGGAACAATTGATCCAGGCCACAGAAAAGAAGCAAGTTGCACCACTATGGAACTAAGTTGTATTGACAGGAACTGTGAGGGCCTCCAAAAGTGACTTCAATTTCCGCCGTGCTTTTGTCTATCAGATGCCCTCTTTGAAAAGCCCAGTTAGGTATTGTTGCAAAAAAAGAAGTCTGCGTCCACATCTATTCCCCTCTAATTCATACTCAGCATTGTAAGTTTTGCTTTTCAGAGATTGATTAAGAAACAGCACAAAGAATGGACAAGTGATTAGTCTCTCAGCATGGGTCTGGATTGTGGGTATAAACCTAGGGATTGGTTTAGAATTCACTGTGGCATTTGGCTTCCTAAGAGTCCCCCTGGTTCCTGATATTTTATGCCTCCTTGACTGCAGGTAATACATTCCTACATACCAGGAAACTGAATCCTTATAATTAGTCGGCACAGTAGTTATGAACTCCCACTCATTCTCTTCCTGCTAGTCTAAATGTAGAGGGCTTGTACCCCCTGGAAATTATTTCCATTGAAGCATTTAAATTTGACCCATGATTTGTTGATGGAGGAATAGAAGCCTATTGACACTTATCTAACTTCTGCTGCTTCATTGTCTGTTATTCTTTATTTTTTTACCAATTTCCTGCACTTCACTTGTGAGATCTTACTGTTTTCATCTATTGTTGCTAAGTGACTTGCATAAATATTGAAAATGATTTTCCTTCGCATATTTATTCATAATTAGACCCTCCAAACCATATAGCCAGTATGTCTACATATAATTGGCTAGGTAGACGCACATATAAAGAAAAAGTGTTGCTATAATGCGTAAATCGAATTATAAGTTGACCATTGTCCACCAAAGTTTACTCAACTCTTTTTTTTCAACTCTTTCAACATCAATAGGAAATAGCAAAGTTAGAGCGCGTCTATCATCATCATCACCATTTATTTATATAGCGCCACTGATTCCGCAGCGCTGTACAGAGAACTCATTCACATCAGTCTCTGCCCCATTGGAGCTTACAGTCTAAATTCCCTAACATACACAGCAGACAGAGAGAGACTAGGGTCAAATTTGATAGCAGCCAATTAACCTACTAGTATGTTTTTTTGGAGTGTGGGAGGAAACCGGAGCACCCGGAGGAAACTCACGCAAACACGAGGAGAACATACATTCTATGCTAGTATTGTGAAAGCTGTAGAGTCAACGTTTGATTGAAATTTGGTGGAGGTCGTAGACAAAGGTTGCAAATAACGACAAAATATAATATCACTGTCCTAGACACTCATATGATACAGTGAATTATTTTTTTTAATTAAATGGTTACCTGATCTATAACTATTGGAAGTACATTCAGCAAGGTCTCTTCACTCAGGAAGATCTCTCAGCAAGCAAACCTGGAAAAATAACTTAAGAAGTTATTAATAGAAGTATTCTCCTAAAAAATCCCAATATTACTCTTTAAAGCAGCTGAGCTAAACTAATTTGAAAAGCGTCAGGCATTTCTTAAAGGTTTCTTTGTTAGTTTGGGGGTGGAGAAGAAATAGGTGCTAATTACACAAAAACATGAGTCATGACACTAAAAGCCCAGCACCCTTAATATATTAATTACATAGGATAATACTGTATATGATATGGATATTAGAAGTTACTGTGGCTGTTGGCTAAATGATTTAATACAGTTCACAGAAATCCAATGCGATTTCATATCCGTAATAAATTACACTAGGAACTGAATTATTTTCCTAATGATGATGACATCAAAATTTACCAATTATAAGCGTCTGCAGCTATTACTTGCAGGAGTGTAAATTTACAGGAGTTTATACATTTAACATCACTTGTGTATTATATTTCTGCAACAGCACTTAGCATGATTTTCTGTGTATAGTGTTTAGCATTTAGTTTCTATTATCAAAGCCATAAACTATAGACCAGTGGTCAGGGAACAGGGGTAAATTACCCCAAATGGTGTAAAAATGAAATTCCTGGGGGTAATGCTGCCGATTCACACGCTGTCAGTTGGATTGTAGACCCCTTTAAATGTGAAATTGCTGTTGTACCAGAAGAGCCTCAAGGGTTGTCAGAGGTACTTCTTGAGCTTCCATGCAATCATGAAGCACGTATTGCATTTGAAAACGAAGCAGATCTGTCATATTTTTGGATGTCAACAGCTGCAAAGGAATTCAAAATTGCACATGAGGAGGCAGTCAAAATGTTGCTGCCTTTTGCAACAACCTACCTTTGCGAACAAGTTTTTTCCACTCTAACGAACATAAAAACAAAGCAGAGAAATCGATTGGACGCTGAAGACTGTATCCAAATTACTCTGACATCAAAATGCCCCAATATTGATGCTCTCGTATCAAAAATGAAGCAACATCATTTCTCCAAAACCTGAAGTTTTGAAGTTGAAGCTTTCAAAGAAATTTTGAATAGATTCAATAAAATTATGAATCCCAACAATTAATAATATATGATTTCCTTCCTTTCAAATCAAGGGGGTAACGTCAGCGTATCTAAATATATTTTGGGGTAAAAGGTAAAAAAGTTCCCTGACCCCTGGTGTAGACTTACACTACTCTAAACATTCCCTTGACTCCTACCATGGTCACAAACTGAACTGAGAAAATGTAGTTCTTTTTTGTCTCGAGGAGAATCCACTCAAATTCCTAGCATTTATAATTCTAAGGAAACATTATTAAAACTGTATTATATTTTTTTCATTGAAGCAATTTCAAGATAAAAGTACTATAAGTGGGTATTTAAAAACTAAAATGATGAATGTGATCACTTTCAGAAGGATCATTTTCACCCATTAATGAATATTAATGCCCATGCATGTACAAATAGTACTGACTGTTACAGCGGTACCATGCAAAAAATGGGCAAGCTACCCTTATGAGAAACAACTCGCTTGTATGTCGACAATGTATCAGACACAGGTGTGATATCTCCCTTCACAAATCTTCAGCTGAATCAATTTCAGAAGAAAAAAAATAACACTATATGCTGCAACCAATGTAACTTTTCTTTCACTACCTATGGAAGAAGTAAACCAACAATAAGCAAGGTCATAATCATTGCAACTTGTGCTTTCACCCAAGGTTATCCATTATGACTCTAGCAACAGACATACAATCATTCAATTGAGCTACATTGTTATGGGAAGAAACAGGTACTCTTGGCCAAAAGTGAAACATGGAATTAAGCATTTGAAGACTTCCAAATGTTGCTTACTACGTGACTCTCCAAGATATTTTACATTGGTTGCCTTGCACCTATATCCATGCAGGATTCAGTATGATCAAGTGTTACAAATGTTACAATGAATGATTCTTTTCCATTGAATCCCTGTTTCTGGTTTCAGGTGGAAAGGTTCCATTGCACACATTCAAAAGAACAAGGCTCAGAGGTTAAATGTTTAGAGGTTTAATTTTTTCTACTGGGACACAGAGCAATGAGAATTATGGGGTCCCTGGTTCAAAAGTTTCTTTGACATGAGTCTTCTTTTCCAACATTTCTCTTACCAAGCATTAAAGTATAAGTGTGGCTTTCAAAAGTCTAGTTTATTGTCTTGTACGGGCCGTCCTGAAATGTTTAATACATATATTGCTTTATTATTTCTAGCTTTTCTTTCATGCTTTTCAGTCATATCATCAGGCAGAACTGATCACGTTTATTGTGTTTAGATATGACAAAAAGCTGGTGTCTGAATGACATTATAGCCATTGACACAAAAGCTAAATAAATTAAAGTCCGTTGAAAGTGGGAACCCCTTCAATTCTGTTACCAATGTTCTTAATTGTATCTCACAAAGAAGAAAAAAGTAAGAGGGACACAATGGGTTTGGGTCTAAGAAGAACTACCATACCAACAACATTTAGTCATGAGATTGTCGATAACACACAAAAAAAAGAATTTACAATAAGAAGTCGGTTGTGAGTTAAACTAACCTCAAAATAAATAATAGCATGTATACTGTTAAATATACACATATATTTCACTAAACATAGTTATTATCTCATTTTATTCCATTTGAAATGAGCATCTTTAAAGACTATTAAGTTCATATATATACACACACACACATATCAACTTCATAGGGCTAGATTTACTAAGCTGCGGGTTTGAAAAGGTGCGGATGATGCCTATAGCAACCAATTCTAGCTATCATTTTGTAGAAGGTACTAAATAAATGAAAGCTAGAATCTGATTGGTTACTATAGGCAACATCCCCACTTTTTCAAACCCGCAGCTTAGTAAATCTAGCCCTATGAAGTTGATACGTGTGTGTGTATATATTTGAACTTAATAGTCTTTAAAGATGCTAATTTCCAATGGAATAAAATGAGATAATAACTATGTTCAGTAAAAATGTCAAATTGGGAGTTGTAGTACCCCAATTTATGCCAAAATTATGTCCATTTTGAGCTTTTAATATACTTAGATATAATGTAATACAAGTAGGTAAAAAAGGTCTTATCATCCACTGTACAATGTAGATGTTGGGCTGTATCACTGCATAAAAACTGTTATATTATATTATTTTGGTTTATTAATGTTTACTTTCTTAAACTTCATGATTGGAAACGGAAATAAAACTGAATCTGAAGATTCCCAGCAAAAGTCAAATGTTTAGGCAAAGCCTGTGCGCTTGTGTTTTCCCAGCTAAGTCAGCTCCCTTGGCGATAACTTCCATAAATTAACTGAAAATCCCTCTTCTCAAGAGCCGAGTTATCTCTCCTTTGCCTGCAGCTCTGATTTAGAATGGGAACTTTCTTGTTTACTATCTTAATTAATACCCCCTTTCAGAAAGGGGCAGGAGAAGGGAAGTGACTTGATAAACAGGTGTAGCCGTAATATATGTTATATCTGGGATCATTCAGGGCTTGAAGCAGATTAATCAGGCTTGACTGGACATGAACCTCGACTGAAAATAAAAACAAAACAAGGTAAGCTCAGCTCTGCAGGACGCCTAGTAGGTGAGCATTACTTGAACAGCAAGTGTCTGATTGGTATAGCTTAGAAAGACAATCAACAAGGCAATTGTCACTATATTCTAGAATGAATTCTGATTCCCATTCATTGCTGAAATTTAGAAAGACTTCAGGTCACATTCTTGCACTCGTGGACTAAAAATTTAGTGATATACACACAAAAAAGACGAACAAATTTTTTTTAACGTCTCATTTTTGCTTACTGTAACAATCCAAGTGTTGCTTGTCAAAATGAACGGATGTAGTTTTTTATCTTTTTTTGTTTCAGCTATTCCTGTGAAGTTTGACGACGTAACCTCATGCTGTGTAAAAAGGTAATGAAAACTGATATAAGAAATGTAATTACAAAAAAAGTCAAGTTATTCCTTAATAAACTGTACAGGGTAACTGACATCCCTCAAGAAGGTTAAAAAACAAAAAGTAGGATAAAGGGAGCTTTCGGCGGGGATGTGCTAACAAGATGATTCTACTCTCACAGATCAATAGCCAGTCAATTTCTTTTTTCATCACCAAATCACAGTTGAGCGAAAGAGAGAGAGAGAGAGAGAGAAAGGCCGCTAATGACGGAGATCAGCATGTCTCAGATGACATATCAGCAGACATAGTTTTCAGAGCGGAATGTCCAAGCAAACATCTATGTGTTGCTTTGCTTTGTACCTTAAAAGAGATTTGTTTTACCAAACATTCATAGCAGATATTCAACGTAATTATAGAGACGATAGATAAACAGTTATATATTTGGTAATACTTCACCAATAAGGCTTTTGTATATTATCTAATATTAAGCAGTAAAGTATATCATACTTGCCAACTTATTGGCAATATCCCAGATCTGCCCACTTCCTAGTGAAGTGGGCAGAATTGGCTCCCAAACGGCGCAATTCCCGGTGAATTTTGGAGCCCCACCCCCATCACGCCCACCTCTCCCGGGAAACCAACTTTGTCAAGTTGGTAAGTATGAAGTATATATTACATACTTGCCAACTTTTGTAGTTGGTGTCCGGGAGCCTCCCGGGGATAGATGGGCGTGCGGGTGACGTAATGACGCAAACGTGGCATTTTACAGCAAGGGCAGGGCCAAATGCCGCTATTCCCGGAGAATCACGGCATTCTGGACCTAATTCTGCCCACTTCACTAGGAAGTGGGCAGATGCGGGAGACTGCCATACACTCCCGGGAGTCTGGGAGGCCCACTCGAAAAGCGGGAGTCTTCCAGACAGTCTGGGAGAGTTGGCAAGTATGATATATTACCATTACAGGGGGGATTATGGAAACTAGTGGACAGGTAACTGGGTAAAAAGAGGTCCTGTAAACCATGGCAATCAATGTGATTCTAACAATTATTTTTAAATACAATTTAGAACAGTGATCGGCAATCTAGTACACTTCAGGAGCCGGAATGAAGGCCCTCTTACCTTCAAAAGGGCCGCATATTACACTCAGGGGTATAGTTACTAAACTGCGGGTTTTAAAAAAGTGGAGATGTTGCCTATAGCAACCAATCAGATTCTAGGGCCTGATTCATTAAGGATCTTAATTTGAGAAACTTCTTATTTCAGTCTCCTGGACAAAACCATGTTACAATGCAAGGGGTGCAAATTAGGATTTTGTTTTGCACATAAATTAAATACTTTAAATTTCAGTGTACAAACAAACTATCAAGTATTAGTTTGCTACATGAAAAAACAGACAGTATTTAACTTATGTGCAAAACAAAATCCTAATTTGCACCCCTTGCATTGTAACATGGTTTTGTCCAGAAGACTAAAATAATAAGTTTCACAAGTTAAGATCCTTAATGAATCAGGCCCCTAGTTATCATTTAATTAGTACATTTTACAAAATGACAGCTAGAATATGATTGGTTGCTATAGGCAACATCTCCACTTTTTTTTAAAACCCGCAGTTTAGTAAATATACCCTTAATCTCAGCAATAAGTTAAAACAATACATTTAATCAAAGAAAAAGACACCTATCTGTAATAACATCCGCAGGAATTTTAAACAAGTATTAAAAGCTATAACAAACAAATCTGACATTACAAGAGGAAGGAGCTGGGGGCCGCAGGTGACAATTGGGAAGGACGTCTGTTGCCCATCACTAGTTTAGAAGGTTTAAGTAAACATCTAATTGGTCGCTATGGGTTACGCTACCTCTTTGCACAGCTACCCGTGCACCGTTTTTTATAAATGTTCTCTACTGTATGTTGGTTCGTCCTAACAGTAGCTAAGGTACATGACAGCATTTCAAAATATTTCAGTGAGTGCCAGATCTATTGTAAAACTATATACCCTTATATCAACCTCTCAAGTTCTCTCTCAAATCCACTTAAAGTCTTGATGGTTTTGTACAAACAGATAATATCAAGACTGTGACAGAGGATTCAAGGAACTGAATCAACTGATCCCTATAAAAGCAAACGTGTTCCAGCAACTCGGCGGTTACAAGAAAAATGCTGATTATTTTGTTAGTGTGTAGACTTTAGTGATGTTTCCAAAACAGCTGAGGAAACTGAGTTTCCTCTGCTGCACGTGTGACGAAGACAGGGCCAGAAATCATATGGGTTTGTGCAGTGATTAGGACAAAGTGGGGCTGTGTGAACACCAATGTCTGGACCCTGTGAAGAGGGTATCATATAATTATCCTTTACATTACACTGTACATGTTTTTTACACTTAAAAAATATTTACAAAGTATAACAAGATGGAATTGATCTACTATTAACAAGGTCTTGATCATGATGATGATGATGAGAGCCATGGTGAGTAGTCCAAAAGGTCAATGATTTTTCAACTTGACGTCAGGTCATTAATTGTTTTTCTGGGTTCAATAAATCCCAGAAGTGCAAAGATGCACATGTGTTCAAGTTAAGGGAATCTGTATTTAATCACAAACTTCAATGTTAGCAGAGCAAGATTCTTGAAGAATGAAGAAGATTCTTAATGTTTGAAGGTAGAAGGTGACCTGCTTTGATAGGAGTCAGATCACCATCAGGTCTGATCACTCCCTGGGACAATGAGAGGGCACTGCTACTCGGTCATAGGGCTAGATTTACTAAAGGGCAGTTTGCTCAACCTGCCGCTTTTCGGCTAGTTTGCCGGCGGTTTTGCACCCGCCGGATTTACTAAAGCCCAAACCACCAGTAAAACCCGGCAATGCATGGCGGATCAAAAACGCCGCCAAACACGATTCTTAGTAAATCTAGCCCATAGTCTGCTTATACTCTATCCTTGTGGAGACAATTCCCGCCACCTGGTGACAGGCATGAGAAAAATAAACACTGTGAGTCACTAGGGCACGCAAGACGAACGTATTGTGGCTTTTTTTAAAATTGGACGTAAATTGTGCATACGCACATCCATATTCAACAAGGAGCAGATCTTAAGTTACATCTGTTGATGAAAATAGGTCTAGGTGCGCTCTGCTCTATCAGACAATACACTGCAGGATACGTCCAATACATATGTGGAATATAAAGGAAAAAAATCAGTTAATGTCACCTGTCAAGAATAGTCATTAACGACTAAACAGTTTTTTTTAAAAAACATTAGGATGGTATTAATGTCTACTGTACATAAAATGCTTTTTATAGTTGCTCCTGATTGCAAACACATGTTCTAGCTGCATACACATCCGTCATCACTAGTTATCGGCACTTACATCAGACTTGTAGCAGCTGCAAGTGATACAACAGAAAAACATTTGAGATGTCCAAAGCTTGATTTGGGCACTGCTGTCTCCCGTACTGTACATTAACCACGTTCATACGCCCAGCCCTCTGCCTGTTCCACCCATGTAATTATAGGCTGTTGTAAAGGTCCCTTGCGTTCGAAGATGAATTGGACGTTGCTGCGTTCTCTGGTGTATGGTTTATTTCTGGGCATGCGCAGGGTGATTTGATTGACAGAACCTTTGGTGTCTTGAGGTGTCGGCACTATTGAATATGGATGTTAGTCCACACACGTTGCACTTAACGTTATTAGGAAGTGCTACATGAAAAAACAGTCAGTATTTAACTTATGTGCAAAACAGAATACTAATTTGCACCCCTTACATTGTAACATGGTTTTGTCCAGGAGACTGCAATAAGAAGTTTATCAAGTTAAGATCCTTAATGAATCAGGCCCTTCTTTAGGAGTCAGACTTTTCCCTCTTGGAACACAACATCATTCAGGTGTTCATATGGTTCCATATAAATCTCTTCAACTAACTCAACATTTAGAAAAGCTGAGTCGAAATCAAGCTTTTACAGTAATAAATCATGGATAGTAGAATATGGCAATGACTAACCTCAAAGTGCTGTATCTTGCAAAAGGTGAGAAGAGCCATAGTGGATGCCGGAGTTTAGTGTGTATCCCTCGGCAACAAGGCGGTCTTTAATAACGGGCAATGGTTTCCTCCCCATTTACCTTTTTACAAAATACCCATTTGTTCTTCATCGTTTCAGTTACTGTCAACTACAGTCCATGTATTGTTGTCATCCAGAGCTGTTAACTCTGTATCTATTGCCGACTTCCACTCTTCCCAATCGCTTGCTTAATTTTGCCTCTTGGATGTTTTGCGGTTCACAGTAGGCTATGTTAGTGAATATCTCCTGGGGGAACCCCCACAGATCTCCTGCTTTCCGATTGGACGTTCCTCAGCTTCAGAAAAGCTTTCCGCTGCTTGTATATCCAGCATTACAAATTATTACTTGGTCTCTTGTTCGACCATGCCGCTAGGTGGCGTTATTTTAAGAAATACCATAACTCTGGATTTTATGAGATGCTTATTTGGAGCCTGGATCCTTTACTCTGTAGGCAATCATCAGTTGATGCTGTATGTCATATTTTCTCAGGACTGTAGCTAATGCGTATATATATACACACAGACACGCACACACAGTGCAGGAAGTGGGCTGGTATATGGTACCATCATTTCTCCTACCGGCTTCATTGTAAAACTAACAAAATCCATTCACTCACATTTTCCACACTGCTAACTCTAAATTTCCACTTCGACCGCTGAATATAAATATATGTGTATTGTATATAGTACATATATACATATCTATATATGTATATATATATATATAAATATATAGATATATATATATATCTATCTATATATATATATATATATATATATATATATATATATATATATATATAGTCTCCAGTTTACATTAGTACAAGCATTAGCATGCATTATGAAGGCTTCTTAGACGAGCAAGGAATCAAATGTCAATTTTGTTTCCTTAATCCAACCATTCATTTCTGATAATACAGGGATTAATGTGGTTGTACACTGAAGGGGAGGCACATGGAAGGGGACCAGTCACCAGCTCTGATTGTTTTACAGTTGGAAGTGGACTTATCAGTGTTAGAATTACCATGTGTTAAGGGTAGTTTGATTCTGTTTATTCTGCCACATAACTTGCTTTTCTTACCACTTAGTTATAGCAGCAGTTAATCTATTGACCAATGGCTTAACCAGCAGGTGGTCCCAAAACCTATAGGCCAGTTGTAACAAGGCGGCAGAAATTCCTCAGGCAGCTTTGTTACCTGCACTGAAATAGAGAAACTACTTGTTTAGAAAATGTTTCTCCTCCCACAAAACATCTCCTGTATTAAAAGCCTTTTGTTAGAATAAGTCTGAAGAGAGGGATTATGAGGGATAGTCTGTCACACAAATTGTTTCTCCTAGACATATAATTCATCCCACATTAAAAGTTTACAAGCCAACCAAATGAAATGATCATTCACCAGGACAATGCAAGGGCAAAGGAGAAGACAATGAGCTGTGAACACACAGAAAACTATCCAAGGACTCACACCACCAACATTCTATTTTTTTTTTTTTTAAGAAGAGTATAATGGTTATCACAAATTAACAAAATTCCATGCATTGCTCTTTGTAATGTCAAAAGCAAATTAGTAGCAAATAAAGTTGAGTGAGCTTTGAACTTTTTTTTTTTTAACCTGGTCTCCACTGTAGCCACTGGTGCGGAGCAGACGGGCAGGTGGTATAGACATGTAGGAAACACACTTTTGCAGGAACAGAAGGTAAATCTTAAACTATTGCAACCCAGGCACCTGTCTCTAATGGGCACGTTGACCACCCAGAAGAAGCTGACTGCCTGGAATTATCCACAGGGGACGAGAGATGCAAAGTTCCGGCCACCCCCGGATAAAAGGATACACAGACTGAAAGACAATTATGGTTTTGAAACGTGATCCCTCTTAAAATTTAATGGAAAAAGGAGATGAAAACTATTTTAGGTCATAGAGTCCTGCCCATTGTACATCACCAGAAACTGGAGAGGCAACATTGCATGGTGCATGCAGGCGTTGCTTAATATGAACTAAATTATTTTTGTATACGTTGTGCGTAAAGTGTCATTATAGTCGTGATGTTTAGCTATTCACTTTCTGACACTCCACAGATACAGAAAAAAGTGAATTTTAAATAATTCATTTAAATAATTGCTTAAGATGAAGATGGTTCTCTGGATCATCCTGTATCAATATTTTAAAAATATAAAGTAATTAACCCTGTATATAGATTTGCTAAAAAGTAAAAACAGCCCCCTTTAAGTAATGTACTTTCTTCTGCAGGAATGGGATCATTGTGAAGCCTCCAAATTGTTTAGTTTCCTATCTGCTAAATCCGTTATATATAAGGGTCAGGGGCTGGTGGCGCTGGGGGCTTATGCCCCCCAGGTCAGTCCTTTAGAGTCTTGCCCCCCGCCCCCTGGGATAAAATTTGCCCGCCAGCTCCTGATAAGGGTCAACCAACTCTTACCATGTTGGATAGATGCAGCCCTCCAAGGCTTCCCTGTGATCTACATCTCTCCCATGAACCTCAATTGTGTGAAATGTATGATATGGAGTAGCGCACTTTAACGTTACTATTATTATAGGTCCACAGTGCCGTACATGAAACTTATAGTAGTATACGATACAATGACAGCAGCGATCCATAGTACAATACATAATACATTAATAAACTAATCATAATAATACAAAGACCAGATAGCTACTAGCTAACTGATACATAGATAACTTGGTAAAGCAGATCCAGTTATTTATGGGACAGTGAGTAAGAGTGAGGGGAATGTCCAACGTCAAGTAGGCCTGGACTCAAGAAAACAGGGCTAGGGAAGCAGGCTTAGAGGTGCAAAGGGGGATGCAATAGCAGAAGGAGAACACAAGGAATGAGGGTCCTGCTCGTGAGACCTTATAAAAGTAATATAAAAAATGTGCCCCCCAAAAAATGATCATCACTTCACTATACATGGGGAGGGGGATTTATGAAACTGCTGGGAGCACGGTGGCTTAGTGGTTAGCACTTCTGTCTCACAGCACCGAGGTCATAAGTTTGATTCTTGACCATGGCCTTATCTGTGTGGAGTTTGTATGTTCTCCCCGTGTTTGTGTGGGTTTCTTCCGGGTGGCTCCGGTTTCCACCCACACTCCAAAAACCTTAGTCTCTCTCATTCTCTGTGTGTATGTTATGATGATGGTACACTTCTGTAACTGTAGGTGCTGTAAACCATAGAAACCAATCAGATGCTATTGTCACTGGGTCCTAATAAATTGATAGGCTGCATCCTCATAAATTTTGATTCAGCCTACAATGTATCTGCCTGGACTCTATGTAGATGACAGAATCACTTTGAAGGAGTGTCTATCTTGACAATTCCTGGTGGTTGATCTTACTTAGCAAAGTAGTAGTTCTTATTACAAATCTCCCTTTATTATAATGAGAAAATTAGGAGTTTGCATATGCTTGTAAGATGCTTAGACAGACATGTTCAATGGTTAAGCAGCTGCTCTGAACAATGGGAAAATAAACTAAGCCATCATATAATGCATTAAACGGTAACATGATATTTTAAAACGACTGATGTATATTATCAATAATAGTTACTGCTGATAACTTTATATTGCATTATGTTGAAATATTAGGTCTAGTACTAAGTGTGCCATTAAAGTGTGCACCATTTTGCTACATGAGCTTAATAAATATTTTACATTAACATAATGGCTAATGCGATTCCTACTGCAAAGGACCCACATTCTCCTAACATACAGTTTTCTAAACTGAGAGTACGGATAATTCTTGATGGATCATTATTTGAAAACCTACTTAAGAATATATATGCCTTATAAAAACGTAATATAGGGTTCTGTTTATATATTCACTCAAATAGTGAAACTAATATTTTATTGTGAATTGTTATAATGGTGGTGTCAAAACTTAGGAGCTGATTGATGTCAAAAATTATAGTCAATATTCAGAGTACGGAACATATTTCAATTCATGTTTTATTAAAAAAAATATATAGGAGATAAATTAAAGTCAAATTAAAGGGTCTGTAATCCCCAAAACGTTCTGTACTCAATAGCGGATCATACAATCATCATCATCATTTATTTATATAGCGCCAGCAAATTCCGTAGCGCTTTACAATTGGGAACAAACATTAATAAAACAATACCGGGTAATACATACAGACAGAGATGTAAGAGAATGGACTGTATATACTATACATAGGTTTGCGTTACCCTTCCTTGAAGGCTATGAGCAGAATCAGGGATATGCACATCTTTGTCTGCGCTCTGTAATTTTTTATTTCATTACAGACTTTTCCACCCCCATATTACGTTATACCCCACCCTCAATTATGTCACACATATCCTCTGTCACTAGGTATGACCCCAAAGTATTGTATAGTAAGAAGATTATCACTCCTCCCTAAGATTGACACGAGCTTTTGAAGTAGAGAAATGGACTCTGGGGAAGAGAAGGGAAACAACACAACTGTTCAAAACGGTAAGCTTTCTAAGCAGAATTACTAGGAAATCAAAGGAACTATAACGTGGGTCCTATAATAAGAATGTTTTTATACATTCATCCCTCAATATACACATGTGACAAGTATAGAAGAAAAATGAAACACATATGATTAGAGTCTTTTAAAAAAAACACCCAACCAACTTTTTATGACCACCTAACTACCATAATACTTTCCTTTTATTTAATTTATCCTTATTTAATGAGCAGTTCCGGTGATGATCGTTGTGAGGACAATGCACACAGCTTCCTGCATGTAAAAGAATTAACCTAAAGACCCACGTTTCCCGGGCTGGATTTTTGTAAAGGCCCCATAGGGCCAGGCCTAGGTTGGCAGAGCAGCAGGGATGGTGAGTCCCTCTTGTTCCCTTATCTTATTACTTGCTTCCCTATGTATATCTGCTAGCATAAACTAATTAATGGTCATATTAATTACTAGTAGTATTCCATTTGTTTAATTCACTTGTTATATTGGATGGGGTGGCGTTGAACCATGGATCTCTGTGGCAATTGAGAGTTGGGAGGGAGGCCCAGGGGAGTAAAACATTTAAACCCAGGTCTTTACATCTCCATGCACCTCTCCTGACATTGTACTGTGCTATATTCTAAAGCAGAGTTTTAGGAGACAGCAACAGAACAGTAACTTAGAATTCTAGTGCCTGGGGCAAGAAAGACAAATGCCGCCCCCCTAGCCCTCAATTTTAACCAAATGAACCTAAAAACATTCCTAAATTGCGCCCCCCTTCAGCGTTGCACCCTGGGCGGTCGCCCCTATCGCATAGCCGTAGTTACGGCCCTGGACAGCATATAATGGGCTATCCAATATAGCACATTCCAGTATACTAAAGGCAGGTGGGTTGCATGGTAAGGTGGTTCTGCAGACTGGGGGCATAGAACTGAGCATTATACAGTACAGGTCATCTACTAATATGTAAATCTGCACAAAGCATTTCTATTTGCGTAAATGCACCTAATTGTCTCCTTACCACAATCATAGCTGCACTCCAACATTCGCTGTTTGTAACTGCCCCCAGTAAATCAGTCTCCACCTACATTTGCAGGATTGCAGGTCTAGCTAGAAATGTGCATAGTGAAAACAGTAAAAACGTCAATTTAATGCCAACAACCATTTTAAGTATTTTCCTAAAGTGCTGCTCCCATTCATGCACTCGCGCGAAAAAGGTAATATTACATATCAAAACAGAATTCGCACAGTGGCACTTATGCTTGATCAAAAATTGTAAGAGACGCTAGATCGGATAGATAAGCGTAAAAAAAACAAATAATAATATTGAACATTTTGGGGAGGTCTTAGATGAGTAGAGGAAGAAAAAAATAAGACTTTGTGTCACGGGCACTAGGAGTCTTTGCCCAGGATATCACCAGATGATGTTCTTACCAGAGTGATATAGCTGGTACTATGGTCCTCTGGTAGCAGGGTGACAACGGAACAGGAGAATCAGCAGATGGTGAGAGAATGCTCAAGGAAAGTCTATGACTAGCAGCAACTGGTAATAGCTTAGATGTATGTACACGAGGAACCAGATGGACAAGTAAACGTGAGGAGAGTCAGTGGTCTGCGTACAGCAAGTTGTACCACTGCTATAGTGAGGAGGAATGTCCAGGAGTAGAGAGGAGGTAGTGAAAGTCAGTGGTCTGCGTATAGCAAGTTGTACCACTGTCTATAGTGAAGGAATGGATTCCAGGTGCAAGTAGGTAACGGGGAAGTCAGTGGTCTGCGTACAGCAAGTTGTACCACTGCTTATGTGAAAGGATACTTAAAACTGGTGCCAATGGGAAACAGGAGTCAGTGGTCTGCGTTCAGCAAGTTGTGCCACTGCTATATATATGTGAGGAGGGGCACGAGGAGATGAATGGAATGCAGAGGATACACGGGGCACACGGGACCTGATCCCACGATGATAACCACAATACAATAATAACTGACAAGCGCTGCTTGAAGTATACAAAGTCACTATAGAGATCCAGGTAATAGGAAACCACACAGTCCAGACGGATATGCAATACAATAGCAAAGTCAATGGAAAGTATGCATACCGCGGTTCAGGAGAGCAGGCTGTCAAGGAGACGTGCAGGGATACCTGAACGGCTGAACGGCGGCAGGGGGAGAGACCACCGGAGAATGGAAGCGGTTGGTGCAGCGCACGGAAGGTAACCGATAATCAACGGAGCAATACTCAGGAAGCAGTAGTAAGTAAAACTGGAAACATGATGAACACGGGAAAGTTGAGGCTGTCTGGTATCCGGCAGTAGCAGCGGAGGGAAGGCACGCTGAACACAGGAGAGTAGAGGCGGTCTGGAATCCGGCAGCAGTAGCAGATAGGAATCAGTGGAGAGCTGACACGATGAACACAGGAGAGTTGAGACGGTCTGGAAACCGGCAGGAGTAACGGAGGCAGCGGAGAGCAGACACGCTGAACACAGGAGAGTTGAGGCGGACTGGAATCCGGCAGCAATAGCAGATAGGAATCAGCTGAGTGCAGCCACGATGAACACAGGAGAGTTGAAGTGGTCTGGAAACCACAATCGTAGTAGACAGGAATCAGCTGGAGCTGAATACACAAGGAAACACAGGAACACCTTCAGAGGCTCATGGGGAATGAGACTCCAAGATCAGGCAACCAGGTAATGATCACAGGTGGTTTAAATAGGGAGGGTTGCCTGATCATCCAATCAATTAAAAGCAACAGGAACTGAAGGTTTCATAAGGGCTGCACATGCGCAGACCCTCAGGATGGCGGACGGCCACGGTTCCTGAACACAGGAGAAATGGCACTCACAGTCCGGTGAGTGACACTTTGATTGAAGAAGCAATTTAGCAAATAGTGTACAAAGAATAAAGCCACTAACAGGCTCGATGCTACGATAGATCCTAAACTATCTGCATTCTCTCACACCTCACATCATTATAAACAGCTTTGTGTGCAATCATATGTCATTACCATACCACTCAAGTCTCCCTATTAGAGAGGACTGACCCATCGTCCCGCGGATCAGGACATGGTGGCTAAGTGGTTAGCACTTCTGCCTTACAGCACTAGGGTCATGAGTTCAATTCCTGGCCATGGCCTTATCTGTGTGGAGTTTGTATGTTCTCCCCGTGTTTGCATGGGTTTCCTCCGGGTGCTCTGGTTTCCTCTCACACTCCAAAAACATACTGGTAGGTTAATTGGCTGCTAACAAATTGACCCGTGTGTGTGTATGTTTGGGAATTTAGACTGTAAGCCCCAATAGGGCAGGGACCGATGTGAGTGAGTTCTCTGTACTGCGCTGCCAAATTAGTGGTGCTATATAAATAAATGGTGATGATGATGATGATAATGATGATGATTTGTCTGAAATCCAGGACAGTTGAGAGTCATACCCCATTGACGGGTGCGTACACAAGTTGGGACATATGCATTACATAATTCTCATTACATGGTACCAAGGCCTCATCATCAGGCCTAAAAAAAAACAGACTGCAGAGAGCCTCATATTTCATACAGGAATGATTTCTGCTGGAAGGAGATTTCCATAAATTAAGAGTAGCTCACGGTTTATATTAGGACACTCTGTTATAGATTTATCATATATACACTCTGATTTTACTGAAACATAGAGGAACATTCTCTATCCTAGTGGCGTGATACAATACATATTGAAACATGCTCTGATTCAGTTTAAATTTGTTATCAAATGATGACATTATCATCAGCCAACAGGATTTTCCATCCTGAGTGATTGAACTTTTATTGTTCAGAAGAACTGTTCTTGGTATATGGAAGCCCACAAATACAGCTATGAAGTCAATTAGGTTATCAGACAAATTGGCCAACTAAATCATCACATCTATGGCTAACTTTCATTTGTATAATGGGAAACAAAGAAATGTATAACATGACACTACAACTAACAAATGCCACTTTTACGTCTCATAGCAAATCTCCACAATCAAACAATGGAAGCCGGTTACCGGTGGAAATTAGAACCACAATTGGCATTGATTCACTGGCTGGGATCCATGATTTTTGCACCACTTGGGTAACCAGACTTTCTTTGAAAAAAAATTAGCATTCTCCTATACAAAGGCAATTTGAGTTCTAGATATCATATCTATTTGAGCTAGTTTAGAGTTTACTAATAGTTTACTACTAGCCAATGTTTGACATATTACTTTTATTAATACCAATTTGGAGTTGGTATTAATAATGAGTTAGCCAATAAAAAACTATAATTTTATCCAGCTTTAATATAACTTTAAGCTCACAGTCTATGGCCTAGATTTACTAAACTGCGGGTATGAAAAAGTGGCGATGTTGCCTATAACAACCAATCAGATTCTACCTGTTATTTTGGAGACTGTACTAAATAAATGATAACTAGAATCTGATTGGTTGCTATAGGCAACAGCTCCACTTTTTCAAACCCGCAGTTCAGTAAATATACCCCTATGTATTGTATTTTGAAATACAATGTGTCCGTTTCTTTTGTACACTTAGGATGCAATGTTTTATCTTGTGTCTGTAATAGCTCTGTTAAGTCAGCCACTTACCAATGCAGATTGTACTGATAACATCAAACACAATGCTCACCTAGTACACCTGTAAATTCTCCCCCTTCACACCTCTCTTATAACTGTAAATCTCCATTGCCTATTTGCTGGCTGCATTAGCTTCACATCACTGTGTTTCCCTGGTGAACATTTCATTATGCATTATTTTTTGTTACAATTTGTCCAATATTTGTGTCGTTTAGTTTACTCTTTTTTTTTTTTTTTTTAAATGCTACCTCGTGTCAACAACAGCCCAGCATTAGTACTACACCTAGCCAAACAAAAGTGTGAGCTTAATCCGGAATCTCTGGCTGAACAGATGTGGTGCTTCAGAAATAATGAATCTCCTTCCCACCTGAACAGGATGCGGCTTCATTGTCTGTCTTCACATAACATGTGTGGTCTCCACACATTGGCAGCATCAAGTTCCCCCCGAGCATTGTGGAACTCTCAGCCAGAGAAACTGTTGTCTCCATACACTTATAGCCCTTCAATTCATCTAATAGAGGGGTCATAGAAATCACTCATTTTCTTATACTAAGCCATTAAGTGGCATGGGGATTCGTGCAAAGCCTTTTAGACAATGACTAAACCTCACAAATTACGGCAACAGTGCCTGTTGCAGGTTATGAAAGGGTACTGCCTCCATTAAATCAATTTAGAATTTTTTGAAGTAATCATCAAATTCATATGAATGTGCATTTTTAAATTGACAGTACATAGTCCTGCAATATTTGTAAAAAAAAAAAACTAAAAGTAAATTTGTGATAGCACCCTCAACAGTTACAACAGTGAAATTAGCATAGCCAAAAGGGTGATGGCATTAGACAAAAAGGCAAAATATAACTTGGCAGTTTTACCCCCTCAAACGTACTATGTATTTAAAGCCAGTAATCAGTTCAGAACATTCTTGTTACCTAGGAGAGTGCAAGCCAGTCAGCACAGACTCGAGCTTCTGTACTGCCTCCAGAGTGATGCAAGGTAGAGAAGCTTTGCTTTTCTGATCAGATTTGATACCATCACTACAACACACCAAGTGCCTCAAAACTCAATTGTTTTCTGTACTTATCATTAGTGGAGATGCAGCAAATTTAGAAAAGTTTCAACATCTGATTAAACTGCATCCATTAAAAGGCCCTGAACATGTTCACAGTAGTTTTGGTTCGAAATTTGTGGCTGTTGTTCGTTGTTCACAGTTCCCAATCAAGATTCGTCCTTGATGTTAAAATTAGTCTTTTTAACACTTGCAGAATGGGTTTTACTGGAGAATGACACAATGGGTTACGAAAAATATATGTGTACCGGCAGTAACTCTCTTCTTATATTCAAACAGATTTGGGATAGATGGAATGATTCTTGTTATACAATTGGATAGATGGAATGATTCTTGTTATACAATTGGTCTCACAAATAATGATTCCCAGTCTGATGCTGACTTGCAAGCACCCAATGCTTTCACATTCTATTGTTTTATTATTATATAGTCTATAATTTATTATACTGAGATTACTATTACCTCCTTGTTCCAATATGATTATCCTTTGAATATGACTCGACAGTCTGTTATCAATATGAGCTGGATGTGCCAAAACAAAATATTTTTGGGGGATTTCTTTCATGTTTCATGTATAGATATATAATTGGTCTTTTGTTTAAGTAGCAATTTCCCTTTTTTAGTGTTTTGTGGT
This sequence comes from Mixophyes fleayi, assembly GCF_038048845.1. Taxonomy (NCBI): domain Eukaryota; kingdom Metazoa; phylum Chordata; class Amphibia; order Anura; family Limnodynastidae; genus Mixophyes; species Mixophyes fleayi. The sequence continues at coordinate 321,563,188 of NC_134404.1, forward strand.
TTTTGTTTTATGTATTTATGCTGTATGAAAATCAATAAAATACTAGATTTTAAAAAATAAGTGTTTTAACAATTTTTTTTTAAAAAAAACTATTTAGATAATATTTTAAATTAATAAAAAATAAATGTTAAATGGTAAAATTGTTATTAAATCAAATGGCAAACACTACTGTGTTCAAAGGTCACCGTTTAGGGTTTGCCATTTGCAATAAAAAAACACCAAAATATTGTCACAGAATTCACAGGGACGGTTGGACTCTGCAGTCTGCCTGGTTTGACTCCACCCACAATGGAGGCGCGGATTCTAACGAGGTGAAGGTTTTCATCAGTGACCATTGTAAGGAGGTTTGGGCTTCACTGCTTCACCCTGCAGGTCGTAGTTCTCCAGATGGATACTAGATGAGACTGACAGGAGTCGGTGTTATTAGCCGACAAGAAGAGACCAGAATAGAAACTGATACAGGATACTAGGATTAGCCAAGAAGCATATAGTGCTGGATACCAGGATCTGACGAATAGGCATATACACAGGATACCAGGATTAACTGAGAAGCAAATGGCGCTGGATAGCAGGACCTGAGGAATAGACAAGGACTCAAAGGAGTCAACCCAAGATCGTTCTTCAGAGCCAAAGTCCTTCCAATCAAACAAGTCCTGAATTTTGGAATTCAGAGGGTACCTGACGAGGAATCTTTTGTTGAGCACTAGTTGCACAGTGCTCAACAAAACAGATACAAATTCCATTATATCCAGACGAGTTGGCTACCAACAGTTCCTTCATAAGAACTCCAAAGTTTTTCGAGTATTGGCATGCCCAAAGAAGCAACAAAAATGCACCCATAGTAGAATTTTTTTCTGAAATTTGGGGGTAAATGAAGGTCTTGCTGGGAGAAGTTATTACAAGAAGATCCATGGAGGTAGAGAGGAGAAATTTGGGGTTCAGAATAGGATGATTCTCCAGCTCTTCAAGATTTTGACCGTCTTCAAATGATCAAAAAAGAGCTCAGCTTTTTTGTTCCCCGGTCTAAAAGGTAAAAGATCAAATTGAGAGGAAAACAGGAACCAAGAGGCTAAGGTTCAAACATTATGCAAAATGGAGATACAATAGATTTTTTATGATCAGTAAGGATGGTTACAGGAAAGCGCGAACTTTCAAGAAGATATCTTCATTCAGCCATGGCGAGTTTAATGGCTAGAAGTTCCTTATCTCTAATTGTATAATTTATTTCTTTTTTTCAAGAAAAGTAACCTTAAGTTTGTAACTTCCCCGAAGAAGATCTCTGAGAAAGTACAGCTCCTACTGCGCCTGAAGGGGCATCAACTTCCAAGAATTGTGTGCAGTAATTGGTAAAGAGATGTTGGAGTATTTCCTTGGGCGATGGGTTTCCTTTACAGTCCTTGCTGGCAAGATCTTACCGTCACGGAATGCCACGGTTGGACTCATTGCAGTCTGCCTGGTTTCACTCCACTCGCCACAGAGGTGCGGACATTAACGAGGTGAAGATTTTTGCCAGTGACCCCTGCAAGGAGGTTTGGGCTTTGCTGCTTCACCCCATCGGTTGCGGTTATTCAGATGGGTACCAGGTGAGACTTACAGGAAGAGACCAAAAAAGAAACGGATTTAGGATACCAGGATTAGCTGAGCAGCATATAGAACAGGATACAAGCATCTGACGAGTAGGTACAGATACAGCATAGACGGATACCAGGACTAACTGAGAAGTGCAAACCGGTTTCAACACTGTCAAACATGCTCAAACCTGTTTGAGGTTCTCAATTTTTTTAATGGTTCAAAAATACAAGAAATTGGGAAAAACTTTTTAATTTTAAAACTGATTCACTGAAATATTTAGAGAATAGAAACTCACATTGAGCAAAAATGATAGCTTTAGATATTGCACCTTTCAAGTTTGTTGATTACAAGTGACCCCCACATAAAGAAATTGTATAATACACAAAACATTAAAAACAATAAGCCTGCAGTACCACTGGTGGTGATCAGTCTTTACCACCATGCCCAATAATGATCCAGTCAATTTTTATCACATTATTGCAACACGGTCATTTTGGGGTTACAGGCTTTGCCGTATCAAATAATTGGCCGGTTATTGCAGTGTAGATGTCAATTTTTACAGCAGTCCCAAGCATGTTCAAATTCACATATATGTGCTATAAGCAGCTAACTTCATTGGACAGCTCTATTTTAGTCTTTACAGAGACAGTGTGAGGATCCACTGCAATACCAGCTACAGACAATAGGTGACAGTGCACAGTCAATGGTGATGACTGCACATTCTTTTTAATTTACTGCAAAGGTCAAGTCAATTAGAACTAAGAGACCTCACCTGCATGCAGTCTTTTTAAGACGTAAATCCTACCAATCTTTAGACAAGAAAAGTTTGTATAAGCATTTCTTTGTTGGGGCTTCAAAGAGTCCTGATTTGTTTTCCTCTTTGTAGACTTCGGCTTCGTCCATCACAATTCTACATTCTCCAACCAATCGACTTTAACTTTGTCCCTCACGACCTGCCCTCTTAGAACTAAGCAGCTTGGCCAGATGTGATGTGTCTCTGATAGCTGCACCAGCCAAGCGGTTCTCTCCATGGAGCAACCAGAACCGTGACGGACAGGAGTGCTGTCTTCAAATGGCCTTGCAATTGTCATTACGCTGTTTTTCCTATGGCTATGATATTGGTCTCCAATAATCAGAGATTTGGCTCCATCCTCCAAAAGGCTAGAGAGTCAGTAGGGTGATAATATATATCATTAGAAGTGATCATATCTCACATAGCCACATGCAAACATAAGCAATAATGTCAACTATCTCCTAGCAGGAAACTTCTCAATGAGTCTGTTAATATAGAAAAATAAATACTGTGGCAATGTCATTTTCCATACCACATACTTGGTGTTTTCATTTTGTTAAGCATTATTTATTGTGCTTATTTTAATTTTAAAGTGAAACTATCATATATTTTAGGCATAAAAGTGGGGTAAAGAATAAAATCTTAATACCAACATATTACCTTAGGGGGGTTTAATTGTTGCCCAGTATCCCACCCCCCATTCTCGTATCCTTACCTCTGCCGGTAATCAGAGGTTTTTATGTAGTCCAACTGCACCAGTAACTTGATGGAGCCACCAGAAGGCAGCATTTTTCATTCTTTAAAAAGAAGTGGCTGGACCAATGAATCCCCCTTCCCGCCTTACTCTGTGAATGTAGGATCCATGCAGCCTATTACTGCAGCGCTCTGAACCTAATAACAGGATCGGACCCGGCACTACAGAAAAAGAAGAGCAAGAGAAAAGTGACAGAAGGAAAGTTAAGCAAGAAAAGATACAGAGGAACTCACAGTGAGTAAATTGACAAAGAGTTATTTGTATTGAAATAGTGCAGTGACAATCATTATGCATTATTGCACAACACAGTGATGCATAATGAAGCACGGCTGAAATTCACCCTGCCTTGGCTAAACCGGGAACCCCGGCGAAGTCCCCCTCCAGCGCCAACTGCTTTTACTGTTTACTGAACACAGCACTTCCACTGGTGAGGGATCCAACAAAGCCGGAAGCTTCAGCTGGATCCCATAGACAATGTCAGGTTGCGCCATCCAGAGATGGTGTCAACTTGCTGCGAAATGCAGAGCTCTTCAAAGCTTTATATATTGCAGTCCCCAGGTTAATCTATAGGGACTGCGTTAAGAAATCTTTGATTCCACCTGCCATAAACCCTTAATCAATTGTGTGAGAGGTTACTGAGCATCATAGAGGGGAGGGGGGGGATAGAACAAAAAGGGGGGTAAAGGTGTAGAAGGGAGAAAGTAGAGAAGGGAAGGGTTCTCCTCCTGCTCCACACCAAGGGCCATAGGCTGCATAATCATAGAGCAGGCAGCCATTAAACAAAGCAGGGCCCATTCCCACCTCTACTCGGGGGAGCAGTTCATTGCCTTACAGTCTAATTTCCATAACAAACATAAACACAGACAGACCAGTGTTAATTTTCTCAGCAGCCAATTAACCTACCAGTATGCTTTTTGAAGCCTAGGAGGAAACTCGAGTGCCTGTTGGAAATCCAGGCAAACACATATAAACTCCACACAGATAGGGCCAGGGTCAGGAATTGAACTCATGACCCCAGTGCTGTGAGGCAGAAGTGCTAACCGCTAAGCCATTGTGCTGCCCATCTTCTAATTTGAACCAATATTCCCAATCATGCAGCTATTTTACTAGATAAGTTGAATTCTCATGCAGTTTGTTTGAGCAAACAAAATGTCTACATGAAGTGCTCAGTGACTCCATAGGTTCTTGGTGGATTCATAGTAGGTCACTTATAAAGTGCGTCTGATATGCAGCCCAAAACAACTTCCTCTGGCACCAGTGCACCCACTTCAAGGTGCAACGCTGCTCTTCGCTCTTCGGAGACAGACTAAAAGTGTGGCTCAGTGTGAAAAGAAAAAAATCTCAAGAGGCGCACAGTGTAAAAGTCTAAAAGGAGTATATTTACTAAACGGCGGGTTTGAAAAAGTGGAGATGTTGCCTATAGCAACCAATCAGATTCTAGCTTTCATTTATTTAGTGTATTCTACAAAATGACAGCTAGAATCTGATTGGTTGCTATAGGCAACATCTCCACTTTTTCAAACCCGCCGTTTAGTAAATCTAGCCCTAAGTATCTCATCAAAGTCCAACCATCCAACCTATTACTATTTTGGTACCGCCAAGGTCAGGGGGGCATCTGCCCCCCAAGCCAGTCCCATAGTCGGCTACTTGGGCTGGGTCACTGGGCCACTGGCATTTTAGTTCCTTTAAAATGTTGATAATAGGCTGCTGAGTCGAGTCTTGCCCCCCTAAAAATTTGCCAGCCCACCCCTCGGTACCACCCGTTTCAATAAAATATATATTTTTTCTCCTTAAGAACAGCTTGGTTTACTCTTATTTATGGCTTAAATTAACAGTGACAGTGGGGGGCAGGGGGTCGGGGGGGTCATCACGATGGTCTTGTTTACATTTGGCAGCTTGTGTATGTGAACCTTTTTATTCCATTGTCAGGAGTGCATCTAAAAATGTGTCCCTCTGCTGATGTGCAACATGGAGCCTCAATATGGGTTCCACTAACAGTGCAGGATAACACCTGAAGGCCACCAGCTCTAAACTAGTCAACCCCTTTTTGCAGTGAAAATGGCCGTTGTGCCTCACCACACAGTAAGGAACTAAAGATGTCTCTTCTATGCCCTTTTATAATATTTCAATAATCTCTCTCCAGATATCTTGTTTTTACATTGGAGCCACAGACCCCCGAGAAATGGGTATTATCATTTTTGTAGTGCAAATTTAAGTGGCTTCATTACATGTCTGAGAGGAAGCGCCCTTTGTTTTTTTGTTCCAGTGAAAATGTTATCATAGAAATGCACTATCGATGACATAATTATATAGCCACATTATGTAATAAATGCCATTTTGCACCCAATTTCGTGTATACTTAATGGAAAATATGGATTTCCACAAGATACACACAAAATATACAACATGGGGTGAAAAAAAAAAAAGTGTTCGTTAAGCAAATCCTTTAGCCTACAGAAGTGGCATTAAATAGCCACAGCTGAAGTGTTGCCGGCTTTACCTCTTCACTCAGGGGCCTAAGTACCTGTTATTTAATGCATCCACTTATGCATTGAAACTGTATCACACACGGCAGATGGAAAAGGTGATAAGATTCTCATTTTCAGATGGGTACCAGCATAAAGTAGACGGAGGCAATGGGTGAACAGTGGAAGTGCAACACTTCATCGAGGGCTGCTGTGGACCATTTTAAAACTGCCTAGTCCTACAATATGTGTTTCCATGGTAATCAAGCTGGACTGCAGCTTAAAAAAAAAAAAGATATATCAAACAGAGCAAAGAGCAATTTGGTCGGCAACAAGCCCAGTGCAAGACATAAATATTAAACACAGCAATGTCCTGTGCACGCTAAATGCTGGAATTGTTTGCTTAGCTCAGTGTGTTTATAGACTGGTGATTTCAATGGCTCCTAAATTTGGTGGTCGTTTCATGGCTATTTATCAAGCTGTTAACAGTCAAAGAATTGGAGAGCAAACTATAACTGGTGTCTGGTAAGATAATTGGGAGTTCTTAAAAAAAAAAAAACATTTTCATGCACATAAAAGCATTTATGGTGTGTATAAAAAGAAAATAAGTTCAGCTGTTATCATGATGCAGACTGAAAACCTGGAGCGTGTTAGCCATAATCAAAACGAGATGAAAAATATAAAAATTATTTTATATTAGTAGGATGGTAGATGTCTACTTATTGACTTAATGAAATATTTCAAATAGGATTAATTAAGAATAACACAAGAAAGTGGCTTTTCATTTCCATCCTAGAACATTTTGAAAAACCATTGAGGGTAATTGAGCTTTGCATATATTCTTATGTACAAATATGCATCAGGACACTCGTGTTTCCACATCTGTATTTTGCGTTACATGCAAATCTCAATATGTGCAACCTTAAATCTAGCATTCAGATGCATCATGAGCACACATATGCCGATCGTCAATGTGAAAACTGCACCCGTCTTGTGTAGGTGCAGAATTTACGCTTGGTAAGGACTGAATATGTTCACAGGCGTTTGTACACTCTTACTTTATTGTGAACGCCCCTTATCCATCTCTCAAAGCTAAAGGAGCTAGATACACAGCTCAAAATACTGTCACAATCTATGCACAGGGCAATAAATTCTACATGATACTCAAAATTGCATCACACAAATGCACTTGCATTCTAGTCTACATCCCCATGTTCTGTGAGTCATAAACACATACTTGCCAACTTTTCCTCGCTGGCTGCAGGGAGATCTCGGGGGAGGTGAGCGTGAGGTGGCGGAGCTTGACGAATCGCATCATTTTGGTCCCACCCCCTAAATGATTGTCAGATGATGCAATATTTGCATCATTAAGCCCCAACACTTATCTATTGTGGGGGCGAGAACTGGGAGGTTGCCCTGCTCTCCCAGGAGCCCGGGAGGTCTCCCAGAAATGCGTGATTCTCCCGGACATTCCGTGAGAGTAGGCAACTATGTGTTAAAGAAAAGCAGCTAATGAATCTCTAGAGACTGAAGTGTCTTTTACATTTCTGTCTCCATTACTGAAATCATGTTGTCTTACCTGTCAGTCTTTGATTAAATATTGGTCTCCATGAAAATGGCCACCTCCATAGGCATCAATACATGGACATAGGACACAGTTTCTGAACTGTGTCATCATGCCACAGATGGCGAAGCCAACCACGTCTTGTACTGGCTCAGCATCAGGGAGAATGCCAGACTCTTCAGGGAGTGAGGGAGATCACCCCTATTTCAGGGAGTCTCCCTGACATTCAGGGAGAGTTGGCAAGTATGACATTAACATATATACGTGTGCATGCAAGTTTGCGTCTAAGTTTACAAAATTCCCTTTAAAAGGGAACTTTGATTGACTGCTTGCCAGAGCTGCCCGGTATCCCAAATGGCAATAATGATTTCACACACTCACTTCTCTTACCGCTCGGTCTATTTCAAACTGGCTGGGTGGGTCTCAATGCCCCTCAACACCCGCTTGGCAGTTCGAGCCTTAACTGAAGCAAGGAGACTGGTGTGGGACCGCTAAGGCCAATGAGGATCCCAGTGGATGGGGCGATTGGCACATTAAGGTGGCATGGAATTTTTATTTCAACTCCACACAAAACTAAATTTTAAGTTATCTATAACGTTTTTCATCAAAGGTCAGTTTATAGTAGTGAAGGCTATTATTGAAGACAATCAATGCCTTGAGATTTAATTGGCTGAAGTATTTGCACCACCAATCAGAATTTTTGCATTTTGGGGAATTATAACTACTTTCCCAAAATACTGTCCTGTTACAGTACAGTAGATGTTCGATACAGCTTAGATGTTGACACATGCACTTTTAGTAATAAATAAATGGACTAATAACAAAAATGAACAAAAACAATATTAGTAACAGTGTAGTATAACAAAAATTAAAGACTATATACTTTATTATGACCTCCAGTAAGTCTAAACTTCTAATAAGGTAAACATATTTGGTATGGAAGTTAATAGAAGTTAAATGTTCCAAAATACATTTAGGAATTTGTGGAGTAGCTTTAAACGTGTGATTAAAGACATTTTTCATTACCCTGTCAGGAGCGAGATGTGAGCAGGATGGGACATTATTGTCGGTATTCAATGCAAATCTCATCAGTATGACACGCCCCCACCGTGCAAGGAAGTGAATCGTGTTGTTGCACGGGCGGGGCCAAGGTGGCGCATATCACATTGCTAAACTCCTGCATTTGCCCGTTGGAACGCTGCTCTGGGATATCTCCTCCAAAAAGTAGGATATACACTGTAATAACATTGCACAGATAAGTACTTTCATCTTTATTTGCCATAATAGGGCTCACTTACTAATATTGCATGTAGGTGCAAAATTGGTGTTGAACCACTGCAACCAATCAGCAATTAACTTTTATCTGTCTAGTGCAAGCTAGATAATAAAAGCAAATGTGTGAATGGATTAGTGCCATGATAGTAAAGTTAGGTACACACTACAGAATTTTCCACCAACTTTTTATGCCGATAGATTTTACATGCGATTGATGATCCGATCGCTCGGTCCATGGACTACATACACACGAGCCTTGTTTAGGACGATAAAGGGAAGAGCGGACGTCTCTTTAGCGACTTTTTACAGCCATGTCGTCGTGAGCAATGATTGTAATTTCGTACTCACTGTTGTGGATCGGTCGGAAGTTTATACACACTACACAGCGGAAACGAGATTGAAACGAAAATATTTAACGGTGCGACCAACCAAATGAGGCGACAATTGTCCATTTGGGCAGACTTTCGACCATCGTGTCACTGCACACACTGACCCAACTTTTGAACGAGCGGTCGTATGTCGGCTGATTTAGCCGATTATTGGACGAAAACCGTGTAGTGTCTACCTAGCTTTAGTCAGCCCTTGTGCTTGGTTTAGTCTAATACAAATATATCTTTGTGCTCTTACAGACTGGACACCCATAACCATTTTCAGCACATCTGTCATCACACCTGGTACTAGCGTGAAAGCGCTATATTTTTTTTTTAAATGATATCAATGTATTGATAAGTGTTACTATATATTACCATATCTGTGACTAGAGGTTTTGCCCTACTCTGCTTTTCTTTTTTATTATCTTAATAGATTACCTACATGCTAAACAGCGGCTGCGACTTTTGATTGGTGTTATCACACTATAACGTAAACTCGCATCATTCCTGAGAAATATGTATACACAATAGTATTTAACCGACTTTCTCTGACAACAACATGTGGACAAATGGTGCAGATCAGGGATAATGCAACACACTAACAGCCCATAAAATAATTTTAAATGCCTTTCATTCATATATCAGTGGGTGAACCTACTTGTTTCTCGGATAGCAAAGCCTTGCTTAATGGTTGGCAAACATGATTCTGGAAAATACCAAATAATAACAACATCAATTTAAAAAACAAATTAAATTTCTGTTTCCCTTTGAATAAAATGGAGATTTGTTTGAATTGCCATTCCCTGTCCCTTTCTCCAAGTAAGTGAGGGGTTGGCCGCTGTTCACGGCAGGAGATTCTCCCACCATTAAAAAAAAAATGCTGCTCCACACCCAAACCCCTAGGTGCTCCCACTAAACACTGATTCTAATCTTGCAAAGGTTTTGCAATTTACTTGTGTAATTGTCCATGGCTGAGACATTTATTTAAACCTCTTATGTGACATTACCTGGCTTTAATGAGATGTTAATAACAGTATTAAATGGATCTAGTACACACATAGCTTTTACCTCTCCAAGAACACCTGTGTCCGAACTATATAGCGCAAAGTGTTTACAGCCCCTTTGCCAGAGCGTGCTACTCACCATATAGGGTATATTTCGTAATATATGTGAAAATGTCCTAATAGAAAAAAAAATAATTGAGAATTATTTTCTAAAATCTAAAATAGTAACGCTTTGCTAAATTGTAAGAAATACTCTAATCTACAACAAATATTTTTAATTTTTGCACTAAAATATTTACAACTGTAATAGCGATTAAATATGTGATATATAATATATATTTATCTACATTACTTATAATTTTATATTACATATACATATATCATTATGTATGAATGTACATAGGTTTGAAAAACTCATATTGTGTTTAAATCTATATCTATCTATCTATCTAAAAATTTTGTTAATACTATAATTATTAATACCAGAATTGTTAAGAACCATCAAAAGTTTAATCCATGATTTTGACTGAGCACAGGGAACGCACCCGAGAACAAGGAAAGGTTACGTCCACAAACAAGCACCTTATGAACAATGAAAGCTTCATATTTTTTATTTTTTTTAACATCCATGTAACAGTGGGAGAGTTTCTGCAAAAAAAAAAAAATAAAAAAAAATCTGAAAAGGTATTAATCAGAAGTGGCTATAAATTCTCTGGAGTCTTCCTCTTATAAAACTCCTTAGAAAAGTCTTGAAAGAAATGCAGGTCAAAGCCCAAAAAAAGGCTCTTGATCAGAGATTGCTGGAGGAAAATCTTCCCAGATGCAGTTTAATAGACAGCAATCACCCCAGGAGTATGGAAGCCAAGTAGGTTTGAAACATGGTTGCAATTCCTAATAGGTCTTGTCACACTTAAAGCACTGCGAGTGTTATCCAGAGAACAGCTGAAGCTGACTGGCAATTTATAAAGCCAACAGTTTAAAGTTTATTATGATGAAAGCACTTAATGACAGCCATCGCAAGGGGCCCATCATTTATAAAGCTGTGCTGAGTATTAGACATGTAGCATGACCACCAATTTTGTGTCACAATTGCTACCATAAAATGACCTTTGGTGATTTGTACTGCATGTGGTGGACAAGTTCCTTTTTCACATTAGTGCTCTGTTCAGACTATTATGCTGTCTGAAGCTTATTTGGCACAGCCGTGAGGCTCAACCCTTGTCATTACCCCAGTGTCCCAGCCTGCAGAAAATCCCTCCGGCTCTGTTATGGCGTAGAGCAAAAAAAAAGTAACACACCAATTTGCCTAAAAATCACCAAGCACTGTACTGACGTCAAATGCCAAATACTGCTGTGGACAGTAGCACATAAAGATTAAAAAAAAAATAATAATTGGACAAATAACAGTTTAACAGTTCCAGACAAAAAAAAAGTACTGAAAAATACTTAAATACTGTAAAAAAGCATTGAAACAACAGTGTATTATTAAAATTAAGAAAAACATGCATAAAGTCCTGTTAAAAGACAGATTTGGAAGCTCTGCATCCTGCATCTGAGCGGTGGTAAATAGACAGCGTCTGGCTTCTTGACAATACAGTTAAATTGTACATAAATGTAATTTAGCTTCTGCTTCAAGTAACCAAAACACTAGCGTGGAACTCAGCAATTTTGGTGGCTTCTAAATATGTGATTTCCGCTCTGGTCTACAGTACCGGATTTCGTGTAAAGCTTCTTCCTTTTCTTTCTTTTTTTTGTTTAATAAGGCAAATTGTTACATGACAAACTCATCATCCACCATTATCATCTACTGTTTATGTTTAACAACAGGAGTCCCGGTCTAACAAAATGTTGTAATGGCTGTACAAATTACTCAGCTGAAAGCTTTTCACCAAACCAAACAGTATTAATCAGTAGTTCTTGGAGAAGGTGCTAATTAAAAACAATTTTCTTACTCGGTTTGCACTGAACAGCCATCTTCATTTACACAGTTTCCTAGAATCAGTTACTGTACACTTTGTGTACTCCATTAACCACCGAATAACTCATTTAACTGTCTTCTCTTCTCAATGATATTTGTAGCCTCCTTTGCCTGCTCTGTTTTACCAATTTAAGATACTCAAACACATTAGATGCGTTACAGTAGGACCCAAAAAGCAGAATCCTAACTCATTCTTTTTCTTTTGTGAAAACAATATATTTAAAGGATAAGTGCACCTTAGAGGTGATTTGTTTAGGGTTTAAAAGAGGAAAATGGCCAATATAACACATACTCTAATAGAGTGTAGCTAGTCCTAACCTTTACTGTGCCTTTTACATATTTGTATATATGATGTAGACCAGAGGTGCTCAAACCCAATCCTCAAGTGCTACCAACAGGTCATGTTTTCAGAATTTTTGTCTGGAGAAACAGGGGGGCGGGATAATTATTGATTCCGTAGCGCTTTACAATTGGGAACAAACAGTAATAAAACAATACCAGGCAATACATACAGAGAGGTAAGAGGGCCCTGCTCGCAAACTTACAATCGATAGGACAATGGTTTGATACACAAGGGTAAGTTCAACATCATATTGCATATTTGTCCAGCTAGAATGCTAAGGTTACAAAGTATTTAGTGGGCTGTATGCTCAGTCACACAACTAGATTGGTCAGAGGGTTGTAGTCTTGTGTTAGCTGTGTATAGGGTGGTAATAGGGTAACCTATGGAGATTTAAAGGATGGTAGAGGAATATTATAAGCTTGTCTGAAGAGGTGGGTTTTCAGAGAATGCTTGAAGGTTTGAAGGCTAGAGGAAAGTCTTGTGGTGCGAGGGTGTGAATTCCATAAAGTGAGTGCAGTCCAAAAAAAGTCCTGTAACCGGGAATGGGAGGAAGTGATGAGAGTGGAAGAGAGACGCAGATCTTGTGCAGAACGGAGGTCAAATTGGGAGATATTTTGAGACAAGTGAGGAGATGTATGTCGGTGCAATTTTGTTGATGGCCTTGTATGTTAGTAGAAGAATTTTATATTGGATTCTTTGAAAAACAGGCATCCAATGTAGAGACTGACAGAGTGACTCAGCAGATGAAAAACAATTTGCAATGAAAATCAATCTAGCCGCTGCGTGCAAAATAGATTGTAGGGTCTGATTTTGGGAAGACCAGTAAGGAGGGAATTACAATAGTCGATGCAGGAGATGATGAGTGCATGAATTAAAGTTTTTGCAGTGTCTTGTGTGAGATATGTACGTATTCGGAAAATGTTTTTTAGATGTATGCAGCATGATGTAAACATAGAGTTGATGTGAGGAACAAAGGATAGTTGTGAGTCAAGGATTACACCTAGGCAGCGAGCTTGTGGGGTGGGATTTATGGTCATGTTGTCAACAGAAATAGAAATGTCAGGCAGGAAGCTTCTATTGTTGGGTGGGAATATTATTAATTCTGTTTTTGAAAGATTGAGTTTGAACATGTAAGATGAAATGACAGAAAGACAATGTGGGGCAACACAGATGGTGAGAGATCAGGAGAGGATAGATACATTTTTGTATCATCTGCATAGAGATGATACTGAAAGCCAAAGAAGCTTATTAGTTTTCCAAGAGAAGTGGTGTAGATAGAGAATACTAGAGGACCTAGGACTGAGCCCGGTGATACTCCAACTGAAGAAACAGGAATGGAGGATGTTCCATAGAAATTAACACTGAAAGAGTTATTAGATAGGTAGTTTGAGACCCAGGACAGGACAGTTTCTTGAAGACCTAGGGATTGCAGCATCTGTATGAGGAGAGAGCGGTCAATAGTGTCGAATGGAGCAAAGAGATCCAGGAGAATTAGAATAAAGTAATCACCTTTAGTTTTAGCTGTGATCAGATCATTGACAACCTTGATCAGTGAAAAGGATCCAATAGGTTGTTTGCAGAGAGGAATCATGTGAGGCGAGTGTAGACAATTCTCTCAAGAAGCTTGGAGGGGCATGGGAGCTGAGAGATGGGACGGTAATTTGAGAGAGAGTTTGGGTCAGAATTTAGGTTTTTTTTAGAATAGGAGTAATCTCTGCGTGCTTGAATAGTGATGGAAAGATACCAGTTGAGAGAGATAGATTACAGATTTTAGTTAGAGGTGGAATGAGCACTCGAGACAAGGACCTACCAATTTGTGAGGGAATGGGATCAAGAGGACAGGAGGTTGAGTAGGAAGATAAGAAGAGAGTAGAAACTTCCTCTTCATTTGTGGGATCTAATGAAGAGATGGTGTCAGATGGTGCTGGGAAGGAAGTGAGCTGATTGCTAGTCCAGGGAGATGATACCATATCAAGTCTGATCTTATCAATCTTGTCCTTGAAATAGGAAGCAAGATCCTGATGGTAGTTGGAAGGTTTGGGGTGGGAGGATTGAGAAGAGATTTACATGTGTTAAAAAGGCGTTTGGGGTTAGAAGCCTGAGCATAGATGAGAGATTGGAAGTATACTTGTTTAACAGTATCCAGAGGATTTAGAAAGGAGTGGTAGATAGCAGTATATGCGCTGAAATCTTGAGTTCTTGAGGACTGTGTTTGAGCATCACAGTTTTCTATCTACAGCTTCCACCAGCACATCAAAAACTCTGGTTTGTACAGAATAGCAAGAACTCAGTTAGTAAGTATATTTATCAAATTATAATATAGAGAATATGGGTTAGATTTGCAAAATAGATTATATAGGTCTATTTTTTTTATATATTTAACCCCTAAAAAAGAAAAAGTCCACCAAAATGAACAGATCAATAAGATAAACAATAGGTAGGTGCTGCTAGGAGGTCAATCCCGACTTGGTACCTCAACTACCGCCACTTAAAAAGACACAAAAGGAATAGCGCTGTGTTGATCCCAATGCCAGTAAACAAAATCTAATGTTCCAATGTGTAAAAAGGAAGGGATTGGTCTCCAAACACAAAATTTAATACTTCATATCTAAAAAAAGCTCACATAAATAACGGAATTGGAAACATAAAAATAAATATAAGTAAAACAACAAACTAATACCACTAACCAACAAGATGAAAGTCGATATATTGCAACATATATTATTAATGCCACTGGCTTCAGAAAATAGTTCTCAGTACTGTTGAGACTGACAGATGATGAGTAAATTAATATCAGAAAATAGAATGATGCATCTATTCCACCTCTCCTAGAGGGTCCTTCAACAGTACTCTCAGGGAGGCAAAGATCCCCAAATCAGGTGCAGTTAGTACTCCATTATAGGTCCCATTTCCAAATATATATAGAGAAAAGATAATGTCCTTATTAATCTGCTATATAAATACTGGACTCGGGATGTCTCGTTCTTCACCATTGCATGGAAGAAACAGAAAAAAATCCTGGTTCCCAAATATAGTAAAATTAGAACTTCTTACCGGTATCTGTAGTTAACTTATGTCCTCTGAAGGGTTTTAGATCCAGCAGACAAACAAACTGTAATGCTGGCACTCTTGCTTAAACGAGAACACGTTACCTTTCCCCCTTCCCCTGACTATAAAACCTGTAATAAAAATAATAATAAAAAAAAAAGAAGTTGAGCCACATATACTTCAACTGACAGGTATAGTTAATGAGCTCTTGGTCAATTATGCTGATGGATAAATTAGGCTTTACATTCCTGGCCAAAGGTCACAACAAAAAGGTCAATCCAGAGAACAACATGGAACACAGAACACAGGAGCAGGTCAACAACAGGAATCCAGAAACTATAATCGCCAGGGAAGCTAAGCCTTAAATACAGAAGCTGGCCAATAATGTTTAGGGGCGGGGCACACACTAATAAGCCCCTCCTGGAGTGTCTAATTAATTAAGATGTTTTGCGCACGAGACTGGCTAGCCCAGATGCCAGGACGCGGCGCTGATTACAGAGGCGTCCCGACCGTTGCTCTGGCAACGGCCGGGACGGAGGTCCAGGAAGTGACGTCCCAGCTGTTGTCGTGACAGGCGAGACGGAGGCCGTAGCGAGCGGCTGAGCACTGGCGATCGTGACATTATGGCCTAGCCCATCTTGGTCCAAAAGAAGATTTTCTCTTGTACATTATTGTATGGAACCATTCTCCTGATGCAATGGAGTGGGACAATTTACAGTTAAAGATCTTAATATGTGTTTAAAGCCTTGAAATAAATCAAGAGCAGAGAAAGGTAAAAGGTACGTATCATAGGTCTTCTCATAAGTAACTTGTGTGGAACCTAGTTTTCCTATTTGATGTTGCTCATAAGAGAGCTTATATTCAAAGTGGAAGAGGGCACAGCGGAAACAAGAAGAGTGAGTGTGGCTTAGAGTGGAGATTGGGACAGGTGTGAGGGTGTATTAGTGTCAATAGTATCATCAGGGATAAGGTAAGTTTTAAAAAATAGATGGGTTTTTAAAGAACGTCTAAAGATTCAAAGAAATTACAGGTGTTTGTGATGTAAGGCCTGAAATCAAGATAAATCACATCAGACCCTTTTCCACCTTTAATTTGACCTTACAACCAATACAATTCAAGTGACAAACAAATTAACAATTTTTAGGTAATAGAATAGCCCTAACTAATACTTTGTGGAAGTGCCTCTTGCTATTATTAATCAGTGAGGAATTTTTTTTAAGTCTCTATATAAATTCACACACCTGTAATTCTAACCCACTCTTCCATGCAGACATGTTCAAGTTCCATCAGATTACAAAGGGGTCTCTTGTGCACAACCTTCTTTAAGTCATTCCACGTGCTTTCAATGGGATTGAGGTCTGAGCTCTGACTGGCCATTGCAAGACTTTGGTCTTCCTTCTCTGAAACCTTTGATTGGTTGATTTGGATGTGTGCTCTGGTTTGTTATCATGCTGGAATTTAGGAGCAGCAGCATGTGCTCTGGAGGTTACACACAGTGAGGCAATTTATACCAATGTTGGCCCTGGAATCCCTTTCAGACCAGGGGATAAATGTATTAATTTCCGAATTTCCGAATTTTGCAACTCACCGCTATTCAGCGAGTTTGCAGTGAAAATTTAAAGTGCCAATGGCTTTAAAGGCATTGTTTTGCTTTTAAAGTTATTGCCGCTTTAAATTTTCACTGCAAACTCGTCGAATAGCGACGACTTGCAAAATTCGGAAATTAATACATTTATCCCCAGGAGGTCATTCAAATGTTTAAGATCAACGGAAGGCACCCGCAAAAGTTTTATGAGCAGGTGAGGGATGATTTAAAGCCTCTCACTGCACACTCCAATGACATTTTTGACCTGCATAAATTATTATATGTTTTACAGTTCATGGTCACAGGACCATTTCAATCAAAGTATTGAAAGATATGTGCCGGTCTGTTCCTGTAGCATATACCCCCAGGTTTACACCAGGCATACGTCACATACAATATGTTCATAGCCATTTGTTTGATTCACAAAACACGTATTCACTATTAAGCATCAATAAAACCTCAAAAGTCTTGCATAGGTTACAAAAACCATATGCGTTAATATGCACACAAAAGCATAATATATGCACATCCAACAAATAAAGCAATTGCTAGCGTCAGTGGAGCATTCTCAAACAGCCAATCACAAGCTATTGCTGGTGATCATCATTATCAATGGCTATTTGGACCTGTACTTGACCGCTCATAAATACGGCTTGGTGTTAAACCAGGCTAAAAGCGTATCCATCACCCATGGATCTCCTCCTGAGACAGTTGTTACACAGAGTTATCATTAAACAAATAATACCCTGTGTTTCAATTATGTAGAACTATATGACCAAACTTAATTAGCACATGAATTTGTTCAAAACACAGATAATTTAATATGGCAAAATAGCTACAATATTTAAGCACAAAATAAGATAACAAAATGACATACAGAAACATTATGCAAACAGATTCTTCAAAAATAAAAGGAAAAAGACATATTCCCCAACACAGTTGGCCTCTAGGAATATGATTTTTTTTTTTAATCATTCAGTAATATTTTAAACATGCTGCTCCAGCTTTGGCCCTCCTCTCCTTTGAGATTATTAAAAGAGGCTGTGGGTATACTAATGGGGTCTTATGACAGATTTCACAACTTCCGCTGCACACACAATTTAGTGTGTGTGCACAATTTAGTGTGTGGGGAATTCTTAAAAAATAAAATACTCCCTGGCCCATACAGCATATAAATATGATTTTACCTCCAATCAACCGGCCAGAAATTTGCACACAGATACATATGGAAGCTTAGTATTGTGGATAATATTGTATTAAAGTATCTTCTCTAAGGTGTTAGTATTTAAGTTTGACATATGCCCTATATGGATAAAAGTATTCAGACGCTTGACCATTACACCAACAGGGACTGTAATGACATTGTATTCAAATACATATACTTTAATATGGAGTTGGTCCTCCTTTTGCAGCTATACTAGCTTCCACTCGTCTTGGAAGGCTTTCCGCAAGATGTTGGAGTGTTTCTGTTGGAATTTGTGTCCATTCATTCTGTAGAGCATTTATGAAGTCAGGCACTGATGTTGGTCGAGTAGGCCTGGCTCGTAATCTCTGTTCCAGTTCATCCCAAAGGTGTTCAATGTCTTTGTAGTTCTTGCTTTGTGCACTGGAGCACAGTCATGTTGGAATAGAAAAGGGCCTTCCCCAAACTGTGTACTACCTACTTTAAAGCGCCCCTTCTTTTAATGCACACTGGAGACATTCTAGTTTTCCCAACTGTCAGGTACCATCTAGGGGGAACTATCACAGTCTTCCCATTTTTAAATCCTGTGTCAATTCCTCACTTACTTGCAAGTTTCCTTTCCATATATAAATACTACTGGTGTACCGGTTGGTTGGTGTTTAGTAGTACATATTTTAATGTCCAATTCACACACACATTCTTATTGAAAGAACCCACTGAGCAAGCTAAGAATCAATGGCAAAATACATTTGAGTCTACATTTAAACAGCAAACTACTGAAACAATTTGCTTCTTTTCTTTATTATTGATCATTCATTATTATTCTCTGTTCTTTAATATACTTTGCTATTGATTATTTCTCATTTACCCTATTATCATTGTTTTAGGTTTTTATGTTCATACCTTTCTCAATCAAACTTTAATAACCTAATGTTCACATTGTACTCCCTCTATTACACCTTATTTATATTACACTATTTACTTTTATTTGATTGTTTATCCTTTCTCCTTGCTTAACCAAGTTGTTCACTATTTTCATTAATCATCCAAAATCTTTGTTTTATTTTAATTTGATAGAGTCTCATATACCCCATCTCTCATTCATATAGTTCCATTAGTCTGGGTAAACCACCCTAACACAAAATATCTCTTTTTATTTCTCCTAATATATCTCTCCGTTCCTTATACCTTTTATTCATGACTACTAATACACTCACATAACCATGTATCCACCTTTTAGAGTGTGGTATTACCAGATGTGCCAAGAGAGGAGAGGGGCAACTTCCCGTGGGCCCTGGCCTGCCTAGATAGGGGGAGTAGTACCAATCTAGTGTGGCCACACCCCCTTCAGAAGGTACCACAAAAAGTTTCTGTATTAGAGCCCACAATTTCTCTTGGTGGCTGTGGGGATAACTACATTCACTTTAATTCACAATTTTACACTTACTAATTCTAATCACAGATTTAACATTTTTTACTCTTTACCACTTTTCCTCCAATTCAGTTAAATACCTTCCCTCTGTAACAAGTTGGTGTGTAATTTATCTATGACATTTATCAAATATGATTTTTCTTTTTACTATTACAAATTGTATCTCATTTCAATCTGTTACATTTTTTTTTCTTTCTATTAACAATTAATACTTTAACCTTACGACCGGTACCTTCATTTATAAAACACCATCGGCTCACAAAATCTTGTGCCCCACTAGTTTGTACACCCTGATCTAGGACAACCAGAGTCAAGTGAATCCAGCACTACATTATAACAAATGGAAATTTCTTTTAGCACAACTAGGTGGTGGATACAGAGCTAGCTGCATGCAATTGTTTCACAACAGATAAGTGCATAAACAAACTTGGGCAGCACGGTTGGCGAAGTGGTTAGCACTTCTGCCTCACAGCACTGGGATTATGAGTTCAATTCCCAACCATGACCTTATCTGTGTGGCGTTTGTATATTCTCCCTGTGTTTGCGTGGGTTTCCTCCGGGTGCTCTGGTTTCCTCCCACACTCCAAAAATATACTAGTAGGTCAATTGGCTGCTATCAAAATTGACCCTAGACTGTGTCTGTGTGTGTTAGGAAATTTAGACTGTAAGCTCAAATTGGGCAGTGACTGATGTGAATGAGTTCTCTGTACAGCGCTACGGATTTAGTGGCGCTATATAAGAAAATGGTGATGATGATGATAAACAAACCTGTTTCAAACAATGAAAAAAAAGTCTTATGGGATCTTTAAAGAAAAGGGAACAACTCAGTATATTTTGTCAAGCTCATGACTCTGTTTCCAGAGCACAGATTATATTGTCATACTGTATAGTACAAAACTATTGTTCACATAACAATACAATCTAGTAATAAACCTCATCACTTAAAATTTACAATCTTCAGTCCTTGCTTTGTATTCACTCCTATTTAACTCCTATCCTTTATTTCCAGGGATTCACTTGGTATGTTTCCTTCGTATTTAAGTACTACTATCATAGGTCTCATAGGTGGAAAGCAGACAAGCTTAGAAAATCGTATACCAAGAGATCACTGCAGGGATGGCAGTTAGAGAACAAAACACACATATAGTCCCAGACATGGTCACCAAGTCTATTCTTCACATCAATTAGGTACTTTTCAATCCATGCAATAATTATTCCATCACCAGCTATTATTCTGTAATGTTACTGATTTCCTTGCCTAGGCAAACAATAAAATGTTATTACTACAACCATGACTCAGTGAAAATACTTGTGCTAAACAATACAAAAATGCAGTCTGACAGAATAATAAGTAACCGTATAATCAATCTATGTAGGTCTGACAGATGAGCGTAGACTGGAGCAATCTTGAGGCAAACTGGACAGGGAAATATTCTCTTACGTAGTGAGGCACCTGGGATTAACTCAAAACAATCCAATGTTGTGGTCCTTCAACTGCTCCATGCCTCATCCCACTTATAACACCAAATATTTGATATGGAAACATCACAGAGTAGTATATTTCTGTGTTGATTGGCTATAAATTGCCTATATTCTATGGTTAAATCAATTCCTTTAAGACATGTCAGGCGCCGTCCCCGCACCTTTATTCGGTGTCAGGGACGGTTGTCTGATCCTCTGCTTACCCAGCGCGTCCCGTTGCTGGGCAATGGGACAAATGACGCAATTACGCGCCTGACGGCCAAGCGCATGCGCAGGGGCACGCGTCTCCATTCCTAGGCAACGGGACTCTGGTTATCGGCCGACCATCCACTGCCACCAATGGGGTTCTTCTGCAGCTACTTAAAGAAGACTCGGGTGCCCTCCTGGCAGCAGAGTATCAAGGTCCATGTCCCTTCTGCTCCAACGTTCCTCTGTGCTTCCCAGCACCCTGACTGACTTCCTGGTTCTTGACTTGGCTTCCCTGACCTTCCTCGTGGATCATCCCTTGATGTTACTGTTTTCCTGGTTTGACTCTGGATTGTTTGACTACGCCTCTGCCTGTTCCTATTGTACCTCGCTTCCAGCACGGCCTGACCTCGGATTGCTTGACTACGTTACTTCACCCATTACTTCACTGGTAGCTAACTTGGAGGGCCACGACCTGCGTGCCTCTGCAGCAAACTCCAAACCTCCTTGTGGGGGTCCCCGGCGAAGACCAGGGGTATGTTTAGATTCTGTGCCTCCGTGCTAGCAGCGTAAATACCAGTAAGTAGGCCTCAGCTATCTGATATTGTGACAGAGTAGTTACTCTCATCAAAAACGATCCTGTTTACTAACAAGTTCATATATGATATTACACGTGTTAAGAAATTACAAGTCTACATTGTTGACTTAAGTAATTGTTCAAAACACCTTAAACAAACTATAATAGAATGTGTCCTTACTTTACAAAATAGCATGTTTGCTAGTTTCCATTTAATCTACAATTTACCACAACATGTTTTCTGTACAAAGTAGCAAAAATAATGCAGACGTGCCCAATTATACGTACACCAGTAACAGTACTACCCAGTAGTAAGCCTCCAGTATAACATGCTCGAAACACGTTTCCCAACTCCTAATTACCCAAAATAGGGACATTTACAAAGACAAATGAGTGGAATAATAGAAACCAACTACCTGCGAAAGTGTCACAAAAAAGAAACAACAGATTAAATCAGAACTATGAATGCGATCAATGGTCCTGTAATCTGCCTATTGTGTATGTGTACATTAGTCAAACAGTAGAGTTTCTAATACCCCATTCATACTGCACCAAAAACCCGGGGTTTTGCAGAGGAACGCTGAAAAACCCGGGTCTTGGTGCAGTATGAATAGTCCAACCACAAAATCCCGGGTCTAAAATCCCAGGACTTAGACCCGGGATTTTGCGAGGGGTAATTCCCGTGTTGGACCCCGCTCGCCTGCAGTATGAATGGTGCAACCCGTGTAATTCCCGGGTCTCACCATTCATACTGTAAAAAAAAAAATTGGGAAGTAAAAAAAAGAAAAAAAAAAGATTTTAATTACTAAAAAATACAAAAAAAATGTTTACTTAACTTATTTTCAGCCAGCGGTGTCTCCGGTGCGTTGCAGGCTGTCAGGGGGACCTCTGGGTAATAAAATTACGTCATTTCTAATGGACAAGAAATGACGTCATTTTAGTACCCAGAGGTCCCCCTGACAGCCGGCAACGCACCGGAGACACCGCTGGCTGAAAATAAGTTAAGTAAACATTTGTTTTGTATTTTTTAGTAATTAAAATCTTTTTTTTCACTTTTTTTTTCTAAAACCCGGGTCGGGCAGGTGCAGTATGAACCCGCCCAACCCGGGAATCTTCTTATCTATACTGCCCTGTGCCCCGGCAATATCCTGGGTTAACAACCCGGGATATTGCCGGGGCGGCAGTATGAAAGTGGTATAACCTGGAGACAGTTCTGTACCTCAACAATAGTTAGCAGGATCAATTGACAATAAGTCGCTCTATTTGCAGCAATAAAAGGTAAAGTTAGACAGGTACAGGACAGCATGGCCTTGGGAAAGAATATTACCTATATATTACTTATGTCACGGCATTGTCTTTGTATTAACAACTACATGTATGTCTGCCACTTGATAGCACAGAACATGTGTATGTAAGCAAGAAAAATGATAAAAACATACTGTATGTAAAGTATGCATTAAGAGCATCCTATTTTATGTATTTATTGTGGAGAAAATCTATATGTTTTTTAAAAACACTATTTTTACAATGATTATAGCATTATTTGTTGGCAATTTATTTTATAACATTTTTTTTTGCATGTTTTCTTATGGAACTTTATATTGCACATAGGCATGTATGTACCCTGTTGTCTGTTCTGTCTGTTAACATACGACAAGTACTATTCAGGCAGAACATATTTATACCTAGATAGAAATGGAAATGCATCTTGAGATCCGCTTGGATTTGAATAAGGGCGCACGTACACTGAAGGTCCCTGCTCGCTTCAAAAACTCAACTTGTGTGCAGGTTGCATTTGAAGAGGAATCAGGCCCAGAGTATGGATGACATCAGGGAGCCAGGTGAAATTACCTAAAAATATTTAAAATTTATTTTACTTCTTGACCTCATCACTTTTCTTCTATGCCATGGAAAACTTCAGGCTCCTAGTATAATTCTCTCTTCCCAGCACCTCCGGATGTCAACGGCACACTTGTGAAGGAGCAGGCACACATAGAAGTGGAACCCCCCCCCCCCCCCCCATCCGAAATCCTGCACTTGGAAAGGCCTAAAGTAGAGGTGTTATATCATAGTGGTCAACCAAATTTTATTTCACTTATTACCCTTATGTGCCATGCATTCTGTTTTTCCTGGATTAGCATAGAAGAAAATGTATCAAGTCCTTTCCATTATTTTTTATGCAAGCTATTAATTTATACTGTTTTTCAAACCCAGTGTGAGGAAAGAGTGTCAGTAGCTGCGCCATTTAATTTAAAATAACAAATATTACAGTTTATATAATAAATGTCAGTTTTCAATGGACGCATTATAGTCAAGGGAAAACACCTATCTAAAGCAATTACTGTCATTAGCTGCAGACCATTTAACTCCACAATAGAAACAGTATATTATAAGCATAAACAGTAGAGAAATAAATGATTAGCTATTCCCTTTTATTCCATAAAAATAAGTGGAAAGTCAGTGAATTTCTATCTGTTCATTTATTCACAAGGCAAAGTTGAAAAATGTATTTCATTGGGCATAATTTGTCAAGGAAGAATGAGTCAATCAATAAAGGTGATGTATCACTAATAACTCCTCTAATAAGGATTTGTGTCATGTGCTGACTTTAACAGCACTCATATTAACCTTAATCACTTGCCTCTACACCGAGCAGGCAGTGCCTTTAACTTAAAAATGATGTGCACTCTTCTCTGTCTACAGACACCGCTACTCCCGGCTGGGATCTGTAAAGTTCTGACTTGAACTCTGTGCTTCAAACGATGAGTGTCATACATCATCATCATCATCATTTATTTATATAGCACCACTAATTCCGCAGCGCTGTACAGAGAACTCACTCACACCAGTTCCTGTCCAATTGGGGCTTACAGTCTAAATTCCCTAACACACAGAGACAGACAGACTAGGGTCAATTTGTTAGCAGCCAATTAACCTACCAGTATGTTTTTGGAGTGTGGGAGGAAACCGGAGCACACGGAGGAAACCCACGCAAACACAGAGAGAACATACAAACTTCTCACAGATAAGGCCATGGTTAGGAATTGAACTCATGACCCCAGTGCTGTAAGGCAGAAGTGCTAACCACTACGCCACCGTGCTGCCACTTCCGCATGTACCGCGACATCATGGCAGTCACATTATCAGGTCTGACCAGGTCTCCTCTGCTTATTGCTCTGCTATTACTATTAGATCTATTCTCTAATGTTCCCTATTAGATCCAGTTTACACTGAATATACAGTATTACCCATAAATGAATCAGGGCCTCCCATCTCAACTATAACCATAATAAATACAATGTAAAGTTATATAAAGTACATGTAAATATTATGGGCCTGAGTCATTCAGGAGAGCAAAGCATAAAAAAGGAGTAACATTTGCACCTGGGCAAAACCATGTTGCACTGGAGGGGGAGGTAAATTTAAAATGTGGGGACAGATTTATAGTTGGGGTAGGACATGTGTAGATCAACTTTAAATTTCAGTGTAATAATAAAACTAGGAAGTATTTGTGTGCTAGATGAAAAAACAGACAGTATTTAACTTATGTGCAAAATAATAAACTACTTTGCACCCCTTGCATTGTAACATGGATTGTCCCAGAAAACATTTACTCCTTTTTTGCCTTAATGACTCATGCCCTATATGTATATCTTTAATTCTCAGTCTTATCATTCGTTCATGTAAGTAAAAAGTTTACAGAGGAGACTAACGTGAACATCTGCCAAATTTCATGAATCTACCTAGCGTCAAGTAAAACTTTACATTTTATTTTAGGTCATTTTAAATCCATTTTATTTTACTTTTAGGTAGAATTGGTGTTTAATATCAAACTGCAAAATCTGGACAATAATTTTTGTAGAAGATCAATATTGACTCTCTCTAACAGACCACCACAATATACCCAGGTATATCGAGTTATTATATATATTGACCAAATAATAAGTTAAATTTGTGACTTGTACAGTTCTACAAAATAATCATAAGTGGATATTACATATCACCCTATGTGGTATTGTTGTTGTTTTTTAGAATTTAACATTACAGATTATTTTGCATTGATCATTGGTAAAAAATCCAAAATAAATTAATTTTGATTCCATGATTTAAGAAAATAAAATGTGCAAAATTTTTTTTTTTTTATATTAGGTGGTGTTTACCAAAGCGCCTGAAAGTATGTACAAGTCAGTGTGGAAAATGCTAAAACAAGCTGGAAACAACACAAAACTGATATAATGCAGAGTGATACATATTGGTAGACTGAATAAAACCATAAATAGCATAAGTATCATTGCACAGAAATATAGTAAAGCAAAATTTAGTACAAACTCAAAAGAAAATGCAGATTAAGTGGGCCTACTTAATAAAGGTCTGCAATGAAATGGGGAGGTAATACTCGATTAAATATTACTCTATTAAATTATATTTTAAGAGTACAATATGGACAATTTATTTTACCTTTATATCTGAAAATGTTAAATATTGGTTTTACTGGTCCCTTAGATGAGATGAAGCAAACTTAAAATAACTGACATCTGGAAAGGAAAATTGTATGCTATTTATTTCAGGACGCTGTAACCAAGACAAAATAGGGAGTGGTGGACAGATTTTTGATTTAATATTCCATTTTTTGGTAGCAGCACTAAACAATTTAAGGAGTGTGGTAAGAAGGTTGTAGAGTAGATGTTGTAATCACATGTTATAACTAAATACTTATTAAACACCATGGGGTAAATGTATCAAGCTGAGAGTTATCTGGCGGGTTTGAAAAGTGGAGATGTTGCCTATAGCAACCAATCAGATTCTAGCTGTCATTTTGTAGAATGTACTAAATAAATGATAGCTAGAATCTGATTGGTTTGTCAAACCCGCTGAAAAACTCTCAGCTTCATACATTTACCCCCATGCCTTTAGAGTCCATCCTTTACAATACTATAAAAAACAATTAAAATTGCTAATTGTTGTTCCTTTCTCCCCATGCGTGGAATTCATAAAAAAAAAGGCATTCAAATTGTTCCAAAACTCAACAGCAAGTTCACTACTAAGAAAATGTACAGTTATATAGTTAGTAAGTGAACTAATTGTAGCTATAGATACCATTTCTAATAAGAAAAATATCCAATATTTTACTAGCTGTTGCTGTGGGAGCCTGGCATTGAGAGCTATTAATTACCTTGCTGTCTACCACTATTACTATATTCTTTTCTTTTATTTCCCTTTTAATAGGCAAGTAGCTTAATTGTTACCAAACCTTAATTCAATAGTTTACATGTATCTACTTTGAACCTTGTCTATTTATTTGTCGAAATTGCAAATTTGATGATTGAAATGAAAACGAGGGTTAAAGAGCCTTTAAATATGAACTTATTTCCTAAGTAGACACTGTGAATCTGTCCTTACTGTCTAGTGTAAAGCTGTGTACACGCTTAAGATTTTACTAACAACTGCAAGTCCCGATGAACATGCAGATTCATGCGCACACACCTACAACATTTACCTTTAGATCTGAGCTCTTCATCTGTCATAACCATCTGCTGAAAAGATTGTGACTCTGTAAACTCTATGGAGATCTGCCAACACTGCTGGTCGTGAGTGCATACACACTTCCACATTTTCCCGACATCTTTCCGTTGTTTATAGAGGTATATAAAATCAAATGAAATGATGCAATGTGCTTTGGTTCGATTAAAACATGATCCTGGGAGCGTACACACTATCACCATCATCATCAATTATTTATATAGCGCCAACTTATTCCGTAGCGCTTTACAATTGGGGACAAACACAGTAAACTAATAAATAAACAAACTGGGTAAAACAGACAGAGAGGTGAGAAGGCCTAATGCATTATCGGACCCACCAGTCGTTTATTGTGTGATTGGCACGATACTTGGTTGAAACACCTGTAGTGTGTAGCCAGCTTAAAGTGGGGATATGGACCTATCACCCCTAGGGTGAAAACAAATCTGCATTTTAACTCCCTATAACTATATATATATATATATATATATATATATATATATATATATATATGACAGATTGATAGACAGATTCACCATACAGCTTTCCAGTGTTTTACTATGATCAATAGCAGAGAGTTTCAAACACTGACAAGGTTTTCAAAGCTTGTTTTTTTGTGAACTATATCATGCTAATCTAAAGGGCTGAAAGGCAGATAATCCTTGACTTAAACACAATGCCCAACCAACGCTTTTATGGCTGATATGATTTATTTATTTATTCCGCTGTCATTGTCCTTGGACAAAATGTTAGACTGAAAAAAACAAAACGAAACAAAACAAAAAACTTTCTACAGCTTAAGACCTACACAGAGCGGTTGCATATCTCCTTCATGTATCAAATAACAAGCAGAAAACATTACACAATAACAACGTCAAACGCATTCTGTTTGTATCTGTATGCTCTTCCCTTCTTGCGTCTTCATGAATCTTGTGTTTTGTTCTGACCCTCATTGTCCTTATCTGCTAAAGGAATGGTGAAGCCTCAATGAGTCAAGTTTATTCATACCACCCTATCTACTTATCCCTGACCTCTCCATCACTGTGCAGGGTTTCAGAGAGAATGGTCAAAGTAACAGTGAAGCCATCTTTATTTATTTACATTAGACCAATACAAAGGGAAGACATTGATAAACGGGAATAATATGCCTTTAAAGAATGCAGACTATATAAGAAACAGCAAGGGACTTGTGTATCATATAGAGTGGCAAGAATGAAAGTGGTCTAAGATGTATAAAATCTCTACATTTTATACTTTGGTTCTAATAAGTATTTTACACTTTTCTGCACAATGAGCTTCTGATATTATTTGTAAGGAAAAAAAAGGAAGCAGACTATGGAAATGTGCCGATATTTTCAAAGGTTTCTCAGTTATATTATAACACTCACCTGCCAAGCTGTCTTTATGGGATTGTGAGACAAAACAAGCAGTTGAGATCCATATTGTTCACTCTCAATTGTGGGTTGAAAAACTCGAAGTTCATAACCCTGTCTTATTCACCTTTCATATCCATCATCAATCTGCTCATTGTGAAAATACTGTACAAATAAAGGTGAATATTAGCAAGGCCTTACTTCCTAAACACTAAACTGAAAGATGCTTTAGGAAACAATAATAAAATGACTCTATTAAAACGCCTTTGAATCTTCTTTACTGGGAGTTCAAAGTGCATGACTGGACTGAAATTAATTTACAGAGAAATAGTGCTATTTTTTTCCATGGAAAGAGACTTAACTATTTGTTCATTGCATCTATGATATCAGAAGAGCTTTCAGTCTAGTGAAGATTCATTGAGGGACATTTCTGAAAACGTCTTATTTTTAGCCGGTAAAAAGTTTAGAATAGGTGCTGTTCCCATAGTAACTGTTGCCCACAGTAACCAATCAGACATTTCAATTCATTTTCTAATCTGAGCTAGAAATATGATAGAATCTGATTGGTTGTTGTGGGCAACAGTGGAACAATTTTCATAAATATTTGTTTATCTAACAAATGCTTGAGCATCTTGCAGATTTCCAGGTGTAGTAGACTTCAAATAGTGTAGACTGAATTACATTGAATGTAAAAAAAAATCTTCAATTAATATAATGACTTCTAATTAAAAGAGAGCTAAAAGCTGACATTTGTCATTGTTGTATAATAATAATTCAGTAAAACACCTAAAACATATTTCTGCTGTTTGTATAGTTATGTATCTCTGGCTTTGACATAAATACCAATAACCATCTTTGTTCATTTTACAGGTACAATACTTTCAATAACTGGAGCTCATCCATTCAATATGTGCAGCACATGTACCAGGTTGGATTGGTATTTGGAGAAGAGCAAGGGCCATCACCAGACCCCCAACTGTCATAAAATCCAGGTCATCTAAAGTTGTAACCATCATCATCATCATTTATTTATATAGCGCCAACATATTCCGTAGCGCTTTAACCATGAACCATGCTGTGCAAACAAGTCCATTAGGCACCATCAGATGTTTCAGACCACCATAATCTGAGAATGGTAGATGCCCCCCTACAACAAAGTGTTTAACATTTAGCACTAGGGTGCTGCTCAATGTAATTTCCAGTTTTACATTTTCCAGCTGTTGCACATTAGCTGGTGGTGGATCTCTACTCCGAATAGCTCGTACCACCGTATGCCACAAATACTTGATTGGGTGAAGATCTAGAGATTGTGTAAGCCACTACATTGAGCTTTTTACAGTCATGTACTGGAAATCATTCCAGGATTTCTGAACCTTGTGGCATAGAACAATGCTGACAAAGACCATTTGATGAAGTGTACACTACTGGCATGAAGGAATGCATGTAACGGAGAGCACTGGTCAGATATCTTCTGGCAGCCACAAAATCCCATCATGACACCAATAGCGCCTTCCTGAATAATTGACAATCAACATAATGGATACATACAGTTGTTGCCATATCTTGGTCCTCCCATCAGCAGGAAATGGGGTTTATTCAATGTTTGTGTTTGCTTTTTACCGACAGCATTTATTTTGGTGGGGTCACTAAATGCCATACCTCCTCTGTGGCAAAGTACAAGTTGTGCTGACTATTTCCGCACCATGGTGCTATGCAGCTGTGGAGTGGTTCTAGACCATATATTATTCTGCACAAGGCTTGTCAGCCTCCTCCGTCCCCACTTTCATCAAAGGTCTATATCCAACCACTGTTTTTTTGCTTGATGCTATTTTGGTGGTAGCCCATTCTTAATCCGTATATTGATTGTGGAAACTCTAGGAGTCTTGAAACTCCCGATACATTCCTCCTAACACCTTTGGTGCCCAATACTTATTCACTTAAGTATTTTGTCATGCCCATTCTCCCTCTGAATTGTACACCCATAATTTGTTGGCATCTCAATACCTGCTTGAACTATTTGGACTGCATGTACTACTGTTGTTGATTGAGCAGTTGCATAAGAATGGCAGATGTCCCTAATAAACTAATCACTCAGTGTATGAAGTCCCACAATTGTCTCCAGCTCTGCTATTACTTTCACATACTACATATGCAAGTGTTTGCCCCAGGATCCTGTAATTCTTGCTTCTAAGACAAGACATATATCTCCTCATTTGTCTCAAAATATCTCCCAACTCGACACCTCCGTTCTGCACAAGATCTGCGTCTCTCTTCCACTCTCATCACTTCCTCCCATTCTCAGTTATAGGTCTTTTTTCGGGCTGCACCCACTTTATGGAATTCACTCCCTCGCACCACAAGACTTTTCTAGTCTTCAAACGTTCTCTGAAAATCCACCTCTTCAGACAAGCTTATAATATTCCTCTACCACTCTCTTAATCTACCTAGGTTACCCTATTACCACCCTCTACACAGCTAACACAAGACAACAACCCTCTGACCAACATAGTTGTGTGACTGAGCATACAGCCCACTAAATACTTTGTAACCTTTCTAGATGGACAAATATCCAATATGATGTAGCACTTACCCTTGTATATCAAACCATTGTCCCATAGATTGCAAGCTTGCGAGCAGGGCCCTCTTACCTCTCTGTATGTATTACCCAGTTTTGTTTTAATACTGTTTGTTCCCAATTGTAAAGCGCTACGGAATCTGCTGGTGCTATAGAAATAAATGTTGATAATGATGATGGTGATGTGTAATAAAGTATGAAAATTGTGATCTGAAGAATAATATGCAGCACTTTTCCCCATGTACAGTAGATCATGGGCTTTCATAGTGAATTACGGAATTTTCACACCGTTACTTCAGTTTCAGGACTATCTTATTTTCTGAAGATTCATTGGTTGAGTTAGGTCAACCAGTCGAATATGCTTATTTTCCTAAAGACCCAACAAGGGAATGGTCTTTCCCAGTAGCAAGTCCCAATTTCCCATTCAGATCACACTGTGAGTTAGTCACAAGGCCACTTTATTGCACACTTTAGCTTCCCCAATTGGTGGATACAAATTAGACCAGAGAACCCCCCCTCCATCCAAACATTATTGGCACTGCTTTCTTATGCTAGTTATCTTTTAGGGCATACTAAATCTCATTTTGTGAGCAGAACCAACGTATTGTAGACAATTGACATTATCCTGGGTAAGGTTTTCATCGAACAGCAACATTTTTCTCAGTGATCAGTGCCTTATTTCAGGACAATGGCTCCCTTGGGTTGAACAATATTGATCCATAACAGGTATTCTGGGGACTACTGTGAGCTCTCTCGATGACCACAACAAACAGAGTTGCTTTAAATTTCATGAATGAACACTTATGCTGTTTAGGCATAATTCCCAGTCTGTGCATTCAGACAGTTGCTACAAGGAACTGTCACAAATTTTCCGACCTGGAACCCTGCTGGTTTTTTTTTTTTTCGTGACTTGTTACATCCCACAGAAAACGGTTGGAAAATTACAACCTTTGATTACTTTTTCCTTATGACTGTTAACTATTGTTGTCTTAACTTCAGGTGTCCAAACTAGTTACAGTCTCGTGACAAAGTCATCAACCATTTGACTCTGCTGCAGGTACCAATGCTTTATATACCATACTTTACACTATATCATGTTTTGCATGATGATAGAGTAGTGGATATCCATTTGAGATAACACTTTACCTTTAGGGGAAATGATCTTTTATTTTTAGAACAATGTATTTCTATCGCTGGAAAATTCCACAAGATGTGTGTGTACTTTGGCAAATCCAGCTTTGAAGAACCTCTGAAAGGCAGAAGGAATAAGCTGTTTTTCCAGGTGCAGCTAACACTACAGGCACTGGAGCAATGAAAAGGCAAAGCAATTAACTCTTAATTTCGCTAAACAGAGGAATTCAAAATGACTCCACACCCTACAACATACAAATATAATCTTGCATTAGCGATAATTATTCTCATGACAACTGAAAGCAGTGTATTGAGATGTACGACGGATGCTTGTACCTATTCAAAAATCCGTATAAACTGAAATTGTTGATGAAATATTTCTATAGGTGCAAATACAACTGTAAAAAATATTAATTTCATAGTTTAATATCTCAAAACCTATTTAGGATTTTTAAAATTATGAAAATATATGGGATGTGTTCCCTACTGTATATTATAAAGATATGAAAAGTCAGCAGCATATATGTGTAGTAACATCACTTGTGCATTATACAGTTATAATGTTCACAATTATTATATGGATATAATGTTAATAAAATGTTTTACTTTTTACTTTGCAGACTGCCACATTGGTAAAGTTAAAATATAGTTATACATTTATATACATCAATGGACATATAGTAGCCAATGACCACATTTTCAGGAAAGAGAGCAGAATTGTTTGGCCTTGATAAGCAATTATTGCTGGACTATATAACTCACAGACATGGAGGTTTACTAAGCAAGAAGTAGTGTAGAAAACAGACTTTAAAATAGGTTTTCAGCAAAAAGAAATTTATTTTCATCCAAATTTATCTGGATTTGCATTTTATATCAATGTATTTTTTTTTCCATTTTTACCTCACTGTCAATATTAATTTACACTTGCCATTTTTTGGTTGTCTTAATGGGTGCAGCTGTTAATGGAACCCCCTCCCCCAAATGTACTTATGTAATTTTTTCTTTAAATGCTATTTAAGTCAAAACTGTGAAATCATTTACAGAGTATTTGAAAAAAAAATATTTTAAGGAATAAATACATAAAACAAACTCACACTATAATGGGAAATTAAATCGACTGTCTAGAATATTTTTAACATTTTTCTTCCAGGCAAAGGGCAAATTTTTAAAGCTCTGAAATAATGTGTAATTTTAATTTGCTTTCACCAAGTACTTACTGTTCACAAGCTGTCTGTAACATAGTGAAAAGCTCTTTGGTGATACTAGGGGGAACAAACCCCACCCTTTTTAACCCTAGCAAATACTTGACATTTCAGAAGATAAAAACTAATAGCTCTGTGGAACGTAATAGCTTTAATAATTATATTGATTATATTTTTATTGAAATATCCACCATATTTTTTTGGCAAACTCAAAATTAATTATAAAGAGGTATAAAGTATATTTTATATCAACTTCAATGTGCTCCTTTGTCAAAAATAAAAATGGATGTAAAAAATAGAAAATTTTATTTTGAACAGAAAAATATTTGTACAATCACTTCAGAGCTTTCTAAATATGTCTCTGTCCTTAACAGTTAAAACAGTTGAAAATATTGATAAATGGGAGTTACTGTGATTTAAGAACACCAATTTCCACTGAATTCAGCTTTTTTGCAGGCAGAAATGTATTATCTAACTGTGCTTGACAGTCATATAGGAGCAGAAACGGAAAGAGAAGGGAGAGTGTTCGAAATAGGATTTATAATAGCACAGCAATGTCTTAGAAACAATAGACTGTGATTAGCTGCAATTTAATTCAAAAGATAATTTGCTTAGATGAAATGTAAAAAATCCCAGTAGACCAAGGTGGAATCATCAGACAGTGACAATAAAGTTAGCCCACAAAGGTATTTGTAAAGTTGATAGCAATTTGGATTTGCTAAATGATTTCACAAACTTCGGTCCCTTCCTTTCCTGAACTTCCTGTGCGCAAACTTGAAATTAAACTTCTATTTTCCAAACGGGTTTATTGAACAACTTATTCTGCTCTTTTTTTTTATTTCTTATTAAATTGAATTAATAAAAAATAATAATACCTTTACACCGACTGAGCATTTATTATTTTTATACTTTGTGGTTATTCTTTTCCCTTGTCTTTAAACATTCTTCATGGTTTCTCTTTTAAATGTAAAATAAATATTTTTATGCATAAATGGAACATTAGAACACACATGTAGCATTGGTTTAGCTATACATGGCTGTACATAGTACCATGTAGCTCAGCAATGGGCAGAGGCAGACCTGGGGAGGGGGGCAGTTTTGCATAACCACGCCCCTCCTTTACGCTGATTGGTTGGCCCTGCACCCTTCCCTATGATGAAGGGGGGGCAATTGCCCTGATCGCCCCCCTCTGGAGCCGCCAGTGGTAATGGGCAACAGGGGGCTCTCTGAATTTTCACCTGCGGTCCCCAGCTCCTTCCTGCTTTGTCAGATTTGTTTGTTACAGCTTGTGACACTTATTTAAAATGTCTGCTGGTATGTTATTACAGAGAGGTGTCTATTTCTTTATTTATATGTATTGTTTTAACATATTATTGAGACTAAATGTGAAGTGTGGCCCTTCTGAAAGCTAGAGGGCCACTCAAGCAGCCCTTGAAGTTTATCTGATTGCCTATCACTGATATAGGTACAATCTGATTACTTGCTATAGGTAACAACATATATGTACACATCGCAAACATAGTTAAATAACTACATAATGAATTCATGGTCAAACTAAGTAATCATTTTTTGGTAGGCCTTTGTCACCAAAGTTAATGCTATCGGCCATCTGTCACAACTGTTTCTTTAACTTTCAGTTGTGTTATGTTGTCGCTGGGGTCAATTTCAATGCTGCAGTAAATGCTGTTGATCTATGCAATATTTATTATTCATTGTTTCTCATAATTGCTGTTTTATGGCTTATTTTGAATTTTTTAAAAAAAAAATATATTATTTTATATAGCAGTGAATTTAGCAAAACAAATAAAACTTCCATATGATGTGTACACTATATAAAGTATGCCATTGAGAGCATACTAAAAGTGTATGTGTGTTTTATGGCTCTATGGTCAGAAATCTTTATACAACAATATGCCCTTGCACTGTACACTGTTTTCATACACAGGCACAGATATACATATTTTGTCATGAGTGAGCCGTATATTTAACTGTTTAATTAAATATTATTAAATGATTGATTCAGAACCGTGACACAGGACTTTAGATGGTTGACTCAAAACCGACCACAATGACCTTAAATTGATCAGAATCATTTTGATTTTGGCATATGTTGGGGATATGCCAGACAATCTTGTTGGAGGATAACTGTGTGTGTGTGAGGGGGTTTTCATCCAACCAATAAAACTGAGCTCCAGGTTGATCTAATCATTTTGCACAGTCACTGTCTAATTTGGTCACTTTTGCAAGCTTTGCTCTATATCCCCAGGTAAAAACAGGAATATCTTCGGTAAGCAAACCAACATTTCCATCACATGGTGATCAGGAAAGATAATTTTGGGGATAACATTTCAAATATTCTCTTCCAAAGAAAAGCAGAGACTATTTGGTAAGGTTAGAAGGTCACATAGCCACAGCTTCCATTAGTGTCTAATAAACCCTTAATCCTTTTCTGATTCATTCATTACATTTCTTTTGTCCGTGAATACACATCAGACATACACTAGGATGACTTATGATTAGTGTAACCACACTGAGATATTTTATATGTGACATCATGCAAAGAGCAACAAGTTACCAGTATACTAAAGGAAAAAGAATCCGCTAACCACAAACTTAAGTACTTCGATATCAAGACGGGAAATTCTGTAAGTGTTTTTCTTTTGAATCATCCTTTACTATGACACTGTTTTTATTAACTGATGCTTTATGTATTTTTTTAACTTTAATTATTTTGTGCACTTTATTGCTGATACAGTGCTGAAGTATGTGCAGTACTATTATTTTTTTTTACCGTAGAAAGGTAATAACAAACCCAAACAATGAACTTGCACTAACTGCAGAGGTTTTTATGATATTTTTAGGTATATATAAAAAATATCTACAAAAACATTTTGGGCTAGATTTACTAAGCTGCGGGTTTGAAAAAAATGGGGATGTTGCCTATAGCAACCAATCAGATTCTAGCTGTCATTTTGTAGAAAGTACTAAATAAATGACAGCTAGAATCTGATTGGTTGCTATAGGCAACATCCCCACTTTTTCAAACCCGCAGCTTAGTAAATCTAACCCTTTGTCTTAAAATAACATACTATTAGTAGTTTGTAGCCCACGGTATGTGTTCAATTTGAATTTTTAGAACAGGCTACATAATAGTCACACCAGCTTTGAATGACATTACATTGTAATCACATATAGTGGTAAATATTCATGGCAGCTTTGCGCGATTTGATTATAGCATTTATCTGTACTGTAGAATGCAGCATTTCCATAAATAAAACAAAGTGTGTTTTGGTAAGATTTCGAAAAGAATACCCAATTTTCATTGGGGACCTGATTAGAGCTCACTTTTCATCCTTAGAGAGGCCCTAAATGTGCTCCTCTTCTACCTAAACAGATAATAAGCACTCGGCGTACTCCCCCTTCTTGACTCAACATACTGAGACTAATCGCAGATAATTGAGGAGGAGGAGCAGAGGGCCGGGTGAGCTTTTGTGTCCACAGGACAAATGGTCAGTTCATGAGGCTTTTGTCTGATACAGTGGTTTCCTATAGCCATCCAGGAAGAAAACATGCTAGAAAAAAACTAAATAAATATATAGGAAGAAAATAAATCCTCAGTACAACATTGGCAACAAAAAAATGTTTTTTTAAAAAAATTGCCACCAGCAAACATACATGTTATATTGTACAAAGACAGTGTGCAGAGCTACACAGGGAATATGATGATTTAATTCTGTGTAAACAAAAGATGTTAAATGCACATGATAATTATTAATTGTTACGTTATTAAAAAGGTTGTGAGATGTTCCCTTTCTGAAGCTTTTCACTATCTCGACTTAGTAAGGATAAGAAGAATTGGATAGTGGATGTTTGTATCATAAACGCCATTGTCTTCTTCTTTTATCTGAAATATATAACAAAAAAAAGGGCACAAGTGTAAGTTGTAGGAACAGTATTTCTGTCATTTTATCAGTTCGTAATCTTGTATTTGGCCAGAGAAAGGTCCGTTGAGCTTCACAGAACACACAAAGAACAATTTTCCGCTCACATAATAATCAATATTCCATAAGATAATATACACACAGAGTACATATACCACGTGGAATGCAGTGGACAATTTCATTAGAGATTAGATTTAAACTTATTCTTATTACAGAATATAGTAAAATAATGTCATTTTATTGATAAAAATAATAATTTACAATTTCACAGTTAAATTCACGTGGAATGAAAATATTATTTTTGCTTATTTAGTATATATAGGTCAATCTTCAGTGTAATATACTTCAATGCTAACACTGTTGCTTTTGTGTATTATTTCCCATAACACTCTGCTCATTAGGAATTTCCATGTTATATATAATTTAATTATACATAATATACATGTACCTGTTATTATGTAGTCATGTTATTATTATACAAACACACTATATATAGGAATATATATATATATATATATATATATATATATATATATATATATATATATATATATCCCTTTACAATCCTCACCCAGTGGAGCTATCAATGGAAGTCCCAGCCACACACACACATACACACACACACACACACACACACACACACACACACACAAGGCCAATTTAATGGGAGACGTATACTGAACATAAGAAACCTGTGGATTCCAAGGGGTAAATGTATCAAGCTGCGAAGTTCCGACAGGTTTTAAAAGTGGAGATTTTGTATAGCAGCCAATCAGATAATCACTAATTCAGTACATACTACAAAATGACAGCTAGAATCTGATTGGTTGCTATAGGCAACATCTGCACTTTTTAAACGCGCAGCCTGCTATATTTACCCCCAGCTGTTGCTGAACTACAATCCCCAGCAATCAATATCAGCAAGTTGGGTAGCCTCAGGTTGATTAAACCAGGTCTGCAGTAGATCATTTATTTGCATTCTTCCCTTGTACAGATTTATTTTTTTTTATAATAGAGTTTGGTCAGTGTGCCCCTATCTATCTATCTATCTATCTATCTATCTATCTATCTATCTATCTATCTATCTATCTATCAAAACCCTCTTTTACAATTAAAATTTCAACTTTATCTGCTTTTGCAAAAAAAAAAAAAAACAGGGTTAATTCACATTTGTGAGGTGGAAAGAATTGTTATTACGACATAGAAACCCATACGGACTTTGTAGAAGTTTATTTTCCACAAGTAATTTATTTTGCAATAAATAATTTGCTTCATAAAGACCATTAAAAACATGCAGCCATATACTTAGCTTGGGTGGTAAATAAGCAACACATTAAATGGCAAGGTAGGCAATAACTGCAACATTTTACTCTGTTTTGCATTTAACTCTGTGTGAGTAACCACATAAGACTGCCTGTGTAATGGTCAGTGATTAAAGACAGACATGGAGGAAGGAAAGTCATGTGACCAACGCCAAGCACAATACTGAAACTACAGGTGATCTAATTGCATTATAATATCTTGTAGCTTTTAATGCATCTACTCCCACCTCACAAGGAATTTGTACGTTGCAGCTTTCTCCACGACTGTGAATAAATAAAATATAGAAATTTCAGAGTTTCAAAAAAAATCTAACTTTACACCATTAATTGTTAACTAATTGAGCTTCTCAAGCACAATAAACTGCTCAAGCCTATAGAAACAGCAATATATATGTAACAATCCATAGGTTTATTTGCAGTAAAATCGGTTACTGAATAAAAAAAAAAAAATATGTACATTCTATATGCTTAATGTAGGTGTTTTGCACTGGCAGAAAATACCTTTTGTGTAAATGTCAAATAAATAGCCCACTCAAAGAAAACACATCTCCTTAATTAAAAACGGTTTTATTGTTTCAGATCAGTGGAACAGAAAATAAAACATAAATGCAGTGAAAAGAAAGCGATTTTCCAATTTGAAACGCAGAATAGGGTTGAAAAAGGAGCAAAGGAGGCAATAATATAGTTACTATCAGTGGCTTTATGGTTTCTGTGTAATTGGATGTAGCACGCTCAGACCCACAGGGTGAACAGCAGCTGCAGAAGGGGGTGGGGGGGGGGGGGGATTCATACTGTTTAACTTAAAGACAATTCACAATTATCAACAACACTCTGCACAGATTGTACACATCAGGCACTTGGGGATGGTGTGTTTAATAGGTAAATAGGGGTGAAAAGTCATCTTGCGTTACACCATAACTCTAATAAACTCATTACAAGTCACAGTATAGAGACACAATAAAAATACATAACTAACCATTCCAGTTTTCTTCTTTTTTTTTTAACCCAAGATTTTATCAAATGCATTTTTTGTTTTAAACTCATTTGTAGTTCAGTAAACGCCCAGAGTCTTCTGAAATACCTGGTTCTGCAATAACCGTATACAGTCACTGCAGGCTAAAAAAACCCAACACAATTGTATAAAAACAGTAACGTACCTTTAACATAGCCTTGTTCCTAGAGGGAGCGGAGGTGTGATACATTCTGACAAAAGCACTGGCATATAGCGTAGCACTGCACAGTTTTGATTACAGGCTTGCTTTTTTTTTTTTAACGGAAATAAAATTTCACAGCTAACAATGAGAGGTGAAAAGTTTAAGAGGCAAAGCTGTTCCTCCTGATCACTGACTGTTAATCAGCTTCATGGGTGGCTGCCTAAATCTGCAGATTTTTTTTTTTTCTCTTCCCTTCCTTACTTGCATTACTGCCAAGATTGTAACTAATTTTTTCCCCCTGTTGTAGGAGGAGGGAAACATCTCCCCGTAGAATGCAGCTGCGTATGAGTGACATGACGCGCTAATGCAGAGGGCAAAATTAAAATTCATGAATCTCTTCACAACCATTTGTGTAACAAGATTAAGACGGGGCAGCAGAAAATAGCAGCATTATCAGACTTCTTACAGTTCTCCAGCTGGCTACGCTCTATTCCAAAACAGTAGGGATAAGAGGATAACATGCAGCCTTGAGGAAAAACGCCTCTTCTTATTTTGGGAGCAAAAATCATCCTCGGGAAGATGAGGCATGAAGGATATACGTACAGGCGGAACACTCAATCCTGCCAAACAGGCAGAAATATTGAGTTGTACTTATCAACGTGAATGTAAAAATCTAACAAAAGCTTTCCTATGAACAAGGCACCGGCAGCTACAATTTACACAACAATGTTGGACAAAACACACTAGTGCCTAAAGAAGAAAAGAAATTACAGCTCAGGGTGAGGAGGACGAGAATCTGGCCACTTGTTCTTTATTCCTGGACTTGTAACAAATGAATAAAATTAGTTAGTTTAAGTGTAGAATATTTAATAAACTTCACAGAACTCTGAGTGTAGGGAGTGCACATTATCGTCACCGATTCTTCCCAGCAAAAAACACTGGGTACAGGTTAGCTGATAATTACCTTGACAGTCAAATCTTTATGTCAAGTAAAATAACGCACTGTAAAAACAAATCGCAATGCTTCAATCCAACCCCTTCACTTTCACTGATATCCCAGCCATTAAACTAAACTGCAAAATTTAAAAATAACAAATCTGAGACACTTTTACTTATTTTAAAAAATAAAAATAAATTTGAAATAAGTTAAAAGCTATTTTAAACTTGATGCAATTAGAACTGGAATTGTCTGTGTCTGTTTTCTCCAAAATTCATTACCTAAATGTACCCCCCTTTCCTTTTCTATATCTCTGAATATGTGAAAACCTCACTAAAGCTTTAACAAGGAAAAGATAAATGCTGCAACAAGGAAGTCTAATTTGTTCAATTTCTACATTTTCATTTGCATGCATTGATTTTATAGAAAATTATAGAAAAAGCAAATGTTCATGAAATAACCATTTTTTACATTTATTTTCTATTTTATTTATATGTGGTTTAGGGAAGTTCTTAGTTATTGAAAGTCAGGGTTCTAAAGCCAAACATGTTAAATCTTCAGTAGACAGATGTACCAAACATAACACATTAAAGCTATGGAAGTGAGGGGTGGATTAGAACATCTAGACATTGACACATACAAATCCAAATGAATTGTCAAAACATTTCCATGCAAAACCAAAGGCTTGTGTTTATTTTACAGTACAGGCTAACGAGGTACATTCATATAGTAGAACACTAATTGTTTTTTGTTAAATGTATTTACTTTTTTTCCTTTTTAAATTCCTGTACCATTAAGTTGTCTTTTCTAGCGTATGATGTGTCTAATGAAAGTAAAATGAAAAAGCATATATATATTATCTGTATGTATAGCTAATGACACTTTGTTGTCACTTGATAGATAAGCTGGGTAGCAAAAATCAAATGCTAACTTTCATAAAAGGACATAGATAAAGTGAATTACAATGGTATTATTACTTACAAATGTTACAAAATGTTGTTTCATAAAAAATAATCTCTGTGTTCTATCTCATAATTCATGAGAAAAGTGGATAAAAATGATGGACATGACACTCATGGACATGTAAATAACCCAAGCAAATTAACACCATATCCTCTAGGGGGCTGTAGAGAGCACACCTAGTTTTAAATGAAGTATACAACAAAAATACTGTGCTATGCAATATTTAAATGCTGTATCAAGTATTGTATTATATCTTGCATATGATAGATTGTATTTAATCTTTTAGTCAATACAGATCCCTTACATTTTTAACAAGTTAAAGTTTTCCTAATTTGGAAACACTATTTACCCTTGTGCACTTCTTTGGGTGGTATCATTACTGCTATTATCTTTGAGCTCTGTGTAATTTTAGCCAATAGCAGTAGCAGCCATGGCACCAATAAATGGCAAAAACCTTTAAAGAAAACACTAGGTAAAAAAAGTCAAGCACCACAAGAGGAAAAAGACATAACGATATATATCTGTCCCTTATATGTGGTAGAAGCCAGCATTTCTTGCCAGCCACAGGCTGCCTATCTATGATATAGAATATAATGGTTCAAGGCATTTTTATGCTGTATCCAGAAATGTGAGAAAAATGTGATCAACAGTATAGTTTAATCAGACAGTGCAGTTAGCTTGTAATAGAAAAAAGCAGCCTGATCTTTACTGATTGGCTGCACTGTGGAGTGGTAAGCTTAATGATTTATGATTATATGGTTCTCGCAATTTGTTCTTCATATCTATTAAAGCTATTAACATTACTTATCAATTTTAAGTTTTAGATGGTTCACCTAATCGATCATGGCCTATATGTATAACAAATAAGGAGGCTTCTGCACCCTAAATAGGTGACCCGGTCTTCACAGAGACAGGAGGACTGTCTCAGTGAAAACTGGGAGAACTGGGCACAGTCATAGCACTTCATAAAAGCTCTATGGATGGTTTGCAGTGTGCCATCTCACTGACTTCGGATAATGGTTGGTGGGTTATTCGTGTTAACTGTGGGTTGTACAAAAGCGAACAACCTCTTCCAGTTGCACTTGACTAGCACCGGAGAACTATAATTTAGTCATTTAATCTTCTGTACATCTTTGTCCCCTGCAATTTTAAAGCAGAAATAGAACAACTTGTAGCCAACCACAGCAACAGAGTATTTCAGGAGATACACATACTAGGAAGAGCAGAGTGGGGACTGTGGGGGGGTGGACTGTAGTGTAACGGCTGCATCACACAGCCCATCCCCCCACATCATATATCCAATCACATAGCAGCTACTGCAGTCAGGATACATCCAATTGCATAGGTCCTCCCTCTGTTTTATAAATCTCATGTCAAACATAATCCCCTCCCACAACTCTTCAGTAAAATTGAGAGTATTTTTTGTGATATTAACAGGGATTGAAGGTTGAAAATAAATTAAATTGCTAAATCTGGTATATATCTAGTATAACAATGGCTACTTGGAACATTAAACAGGGATTGTACAGTAAATAGGACATCTGATTTGACAGGATGCACTGCGATCCAATCAGACGTCACGTTCCCTCTACTAAGAGCCATTTAAATCTCAGCCATTGGCCGAATTCTTCCTCCTCTTGCATGTAACAGTCTCACTTTGAAAAAATACTCCAGAGAACAAGAAGTACAAAGGAACTTCACTATGTTCGATATCTTGAACTTAACCCAATTATACTTGACGATCTGGGATGAACACATATTCATCTTTATTTTTTAATCTATATTTACATTATATTTCTAGGCAGACTAAAGAAAAGGGAATGAGGGGCTTTCATTTCCTTGTGCTTATTATCTTTTGTAACTGTATAAAAAAAACTAATTAATTGATTCATTCAATTAGCACTATGTAGATATGCAGGGCTGATAGTAACATGATTTTTTTCCCTTTATTTTATGTGCCAGAACTGTGGAAGCTATTGTACAGAAAGAGGGCTAATTAATCATTTGTGCAGAGTGCACCCCAGATCAAATAAAACCGCTCCATACATGATATAAGATCTAGTCAACTATGTAAGCTTCCTTTAAGAAGAGATATCAGCTGCTTCTATCTCATTCCGTGTACAGTTAGTCGTTGCTGCTACTGACAAGTCTTCGGGCCAATTTAATCACTAACAATGTCTAATAATAAGAAATGGTAAGTACATTGTTACCTGAGAGACAAAAACTCCACATATATGTCATAATGATGTAGTGGGTAGTTAAAGGTAAAAGATAAGAGCGAAAATATTGTACAACGGTATCATTAAGAGATATGCAAATTAAGCCATTATAATTTTTTAAAAAAATATTAAATTGAGATTTTTGTTATACTTATGATTCAAGAAATAACCCCACGTAAAATATAATTTTATATTTCCCATCTCTCCAACTTTTAAAGTGTGCTGTATAGAAGGAGTTACATTTCGCCCTCTGGAGCTCTGTCATCTGCTTGGAATCACTTCCCCTAGCTACAGCTATTGTTTTGTAAGTCTGTCTGCTTGTCAACTGTTTGGCTTCTGCTCATTACCAATTTGTATATTACCTCTGGCTCCTGAAATCCTATTTCCCGATTTGTCTTGTCTTGACTAGTCTCCTGATTTGTCTGTTTAACATCCTGCTGTTGACCTGGATTATATGACCCTGCTCTGATTTTTGGATGTTCTGACCTGTAGCCTGTCTGAACTCCTGCCTGGTTTCCCGATTCCTGCCTAGGATTCATTCCACAAGTGACTGCCGCGTCACACTCCTGCGTCTATTATTACAGATTATTTACTCTTCCATTACTGTTACAGCTAGTAATGATTCTCATCATCCAGGGACTATTGTTCGTGGCTGTACCTATCTATCTACTGCTGCTCAGTGGATCCCTTTTTATACCCCAATGCAGCCCTGATAGATACACTTCAGCCTGCCGCTGCTAACTGGAAGTTTGAGTCGCTGCCACATTACAGCATAGACTCTCAGGCCAGTAATTTCTAATAGGTTATCTCCTGTAGGCTCTGCCTTAATCCTATGCTGCTAATTGCTAAAG
Source organism: Mixophyes fleayi (assembly GCF_038048845.1). Taxonomy (NCBI): domain Eukaryota; kingdom Metazoa; phylum Chordata; class Amphibia; order Anura; family Limnodynastidae; genus Mixophyes; species Mixophyes fleayi. The sequence goes on from NC_134404.1 coordinate 321,607,988, forward strand.
TTCCCCATCATGAAGGATCGTTCTCCACCCAATGACTTCAAAGTCTGCAAAAATAACTGAGGCCTGAATCCTGCTGGAGCCATGGCAGATATGAGCTAGTAGGTTGCTGGTATGCCACAAATACTTGAAAAGCAGTCAAAGCCGTGCAAGAGACTGTGCAAGATTTAAGAAACCCCATTTCATCTGTTGATCATGCGGAAGTGATAAGTTTGGTGGAGATCGCACCTTATTCAGAGGCTTCTTAAATCAATGTAGGATAACTTTCACTCTACCAGACATCTGGATGATCCTACTAAAGGAGGGTTATTACGTCACTTTTGAAAGAGGAAGCTCTGACATGAGTCTCTCAGCTTACGGAACCATCAGAGTCCAATTCTGCAGAATCTTGGCAAATTTAAAGATGCCAAGATCTCTAACTTCCAATGGGCAGCAGCAGTGGACGCGGACTCAATAGGGAAAGAAAACAGCGCCGGAATATGCTACAAAGTTTTGCATGGTGTGACAGACCCGGGCCTTATATTGAGAATATCCTGCCAACCCGGTCTGTCCTCAGTGGGCCAACTGAACAACCATGGCCCACTCTGTTATTAAATGCCACCCGGTGGCCAGATCTGTTATTGCTGTGATGTCCAAAGAGGGGGGGGAGAGGCAGCTCACAGGAAGTGTGAATCAGCTGTGGACCCCGTGACATCAAAAAGTAGTGGAACGGGTTAAAAAGAGGAGGGTCAGGACCTTATCTAAAATCAGGAGGGGGTCTCTCCCTGTTTGCTAACTATTGTTCTAGCAAGTCTGCAACACAGTCCGAATGGCACCATCAGCGCAGGGGGGGGGGAGACCACTGATGTCATGCACTATTTCCACCCCTGTTACCACCCAAACTCTTCACACCACCAATCACAAGAGGACAATGAGTGGGGGGTTGTGGAAGGGACAAAAGGGGAGTTGTTGGAGAATCTTGAGACAGTGAGCACTTGGACTGTTGGAGAGTAACGGTATTCTCGCAGGGCCTTAAAGGAATGCTTAAGGCAGGAGCTGCTTGACAGAGATCGGACAGTGTACCTCTAGGACTGATTCTGTTACCACTCCATCGGGAGACACTCACAGATTCTGGGGAATTGGTGAGCCTACATCGGTAGGGAGACTATACCCAGGGTCCCACCAAGCTGGTGGAGAGTTGGCCGAGCGGCTGGGATCAGCAAGATACACAGACCCACCTTAAGGATCAGAAACCGTGGCCCACTTGGATTGTCAGCTGTGGATGTTATTACCAGGAGTTTGGGCCTGCTAGGACTCTGTACTTGGAGGTAACCTGCTGGGGACTTTGTTGGGGAGTTTTTACTTGCACTGGTGATTTTCTGACACTTGATATATTTGGTGGGGGAACAAGTTTCTCCTTGGGGAGCACTGTTGTATTTTACTAAGTGTGTACACTTTGTTTAATAAAAGGGATTATTATTTCTTTCCTGTCTCCTTACCTGTGTGATCTGTGAACCTAGAGGACAGGGTATCTAGTGAGCTTTGGTTCTAACCCCAGTGTCCTCACACATGGGTACAAATTGGTATGAAGCAGCTCAGAAGTTTCCTTTTCAAAAAGGGCTTTCTGAATCACAGGAAGATGAGCTGGCACGGATTGAAGCACCTGAGTGATTCAATGAGTTTTTGTCTGCAGTCATTAAAATTGATTTACGTCTACAAGAGGGATGCAGGGGGGAAGTAGAGGGGAATTATGTCTTTACGGCAGAAAAAATTGACATTTTTCTAATTTATGCCCAGTGAAGAAATGGTTCACTTCATCAGCTCTTCTGAAAGCCTCCTAACTTTTCAATTTAGGGAACTTACTGATTCCAATGCTGGCGGAAACATGTGCACAACTCAAAGAGGATCCAGTGATCCTGAAGCCACAACCAGTGTGAGTAGAAACTAATAACTCCCATTCTCTGCTCTTGGGGGCATGTGACTCAAAAAAACCTGCAATGTTTGCATGCCTGTTAATAAACATTTAAGCAACTGCACTTCATCTCAACTCCTCATTTCCCTGTGATCTTGGAGGTTTCTTACCTGATACCTGATCATCCTGACATCCAGTGGAAGTAAGGACAGGTTCTCTTTTTGGAGACAACAATGCCTACTAGCCACAAGGGATTTTGGTCTATTTACTATTGTAACTTAGAATGTAAGCTCTCTAATAAGCAGGGTCCTTCATACCCTTTGTTTTCATGTCTGCATTTATTTTGTCTACCTTGTACGTCACTGTTTTATGTATGTCCTGTTTTCCTTACTGTACGGCGCTGCGGAGCACTGTGGTGGCTTACAAAACTACGATAATGATAATAATATGGTCTCTAGACGATAATCATGTCAAGTTGCCTTCAACAAGAAGCAGAGGAGGCTCCACTTCCACATCATCCATACGACTGCCTTATTGATCTCCTTGTTGGTTTCTGCTTTCCTTACGGTCAAATAAATTCCCTATTAGCTCAGGACAAACAAAGTTCTGAAGGAATACATTGATTTAAATCTGCAAAATGGCATTAACAATCATCATCCTCACCTGCAGGTAGGCTTATCTTTTTTGCTGCAAAGACTTTATTATCATTTATCATTTATTTTTATAGCGCCACTACTTCCGCAGCGCTGTACAGAGAACTCACTCACATCAGTCCCTGCTCCATTGGGGCTTACAGCCTAAATTCCCTAACACACACACACACACACACACAGACATACCGACAGACAGACACACACACAGAGACAGATAGACACACAGCCACACAGACTAGGGTCAATTTGTTAGCAGCTAATTAACCTACCAGTATGTTTTTGGAGTGTGGGAGAAAACCGGAGCACCCGGAGGAAAACCCACGCAAACACAGGGAGAACATACAGACTTCTGATCACATACCATTATCTTACACATTACCTGCGCGGCAACGTTTCAGATTGCTTGCAACTGGAAGAAAAACAAACCCCCCCCCCCTCGCGCCAGGAGGTGGTCAACATATATGGTTTGTGTTCCGTATATCACTAGTCTTCAGAACAACAAAGTGATTTCCTTCCATGAAGTCTGGGTAGATTGGTACTCGCACCACACGAGTCCACTGCCCGGCACACTCTAAACCCCTTTATTCTCATTCACTGCCCAAAACCCCCTCGACACCCCCCCTTTATCTCCTTGAACCCACCAGTCCGTACCCTTGCTCCATGGCAGAGATGAACCATGTTAGATGCATGGCACATACTTCACCCTGGCTCTTTCCCTTTTCAGACCATTGAATCAACTGGGGACACCATCTCCTGTGATGTATGTGTTAGTCTAAGCCATCCTGTCTTGTACGTGTCTTTTCCATCATGCCTATGTGTCTTTTTTAATGCCATGCTTATCTGTTTAATGCTAAAATTCAAAACTCATAAATGAAGAGATTTAATAAATATAGGAGGACACCTGAACACCCCTGGTTCTGAGCTTGTACAGAATTCAGCTAATCCTTTCCGCTTCACAGCTCAGCAAAGCTAGTTGTTCTTTACAGAGAACTCTACCAACTTCTCCCATTGGCCTATGCAAACTTCTGCTCCTCCAGGCTCAAAGTTGACCCAGAACTGTGCCAAGGATATTTTACAGTTCGTACATGGCCTCCATTATGTGTAGATATATCTCGCATCATTTAAACAGCAAAAATTGGGACAAAATAACACAGGTCTGAGCAAAGAGGCGATCAAATTGTGATGGCGCACAGGGTTGCTCTTGCTCATTGGCACGTCAGGACCTTCCCTTTCCATAAGATCGTGGCATATGCTCCACAAATATTATAATATGAGAAAAAGCTGACAAAATCACTGCACTGGCACAAATCTTTTTCAGAGTCTTCATTTTAATGCAGATAATACATTGATCCTAATTCAACGTATTTAAATGTACATTGATGACAATAAAAATAGACATATCAGAGGATTCCTTACTTTATCGAGTGCATTAATACTTGAAAATTGACATGATCAGTTCAATGGAAGAAATCAGAAATGTACAATTTGGAGAGAAACATAAAATGCGCTGGGCACAATGGTGCCCAGCAGATTGCATCGATAGTGACTGCACACTCTTATAATAAGTGACCCGGTATAAAATTTGCCTAAAATATGACTGTCACCTTAAAGCGGATCAAGGTACGAACATCGTACATGTACCTGACCATTCAGGGAACGGTCAGGTGAGGATCCGGCTTCCTCCCTGGTCCCCTCTTCCGTGCTGTGCTCGCAGTGCATGTTGGGCAGGATGATCATCACGCCCGACATTCACTGTGAGTGCAGCACGGAGGACTATACACACACACACACACACACATATATATATATATATATATATATATATATGGGCCCCGGTGCACTGCTTTGCCCGGGGGCCCATCATGTTGTTAAGATGGCCCTGGCTATAACCTTTCACTGCTGAATGATTCTCATTGACTTATCACAGCCCTGTGATAAGTAGTAATGAGCATTGCCAGTGTAAGCATTGCTGTATCAGATAGACAGCAGCTGTTAAATGTTCCTAGAATGCTATGTGCCGGGAGGGAGAATGCTCTCTGGTGTAATGTCCTCCGAGTATTCCATTAAGAATGCTCTGTCCATGAATACAACAAGTGGTCTTCATAATACTTAGAACAAATAGTTCAATTACGATACATACAGTACAGCACTGTAGACAGATGTAATGTACAGGGTACTAAGTTGCATATCGTGCATATCTTCCCATTTCCTAGCCACTACATTAACGTGAAAATAAAATGTATTTTCTTGAATTGTAGATAGCTATATTCAGTTTTCTGTGTTGCCTAGCTGGAACAGTCATCAAAGAATTGGACACTTTCTGACTCATTACAGCAATTTCTTCTTTAGTAATTTTCCAAGCTTTTGACAACAACTGTGTAAAGTAATTTATTGCAAGATGGTTTCCACTATTCTGTGGGGGTTTTTTTTATACCATGGGCAACAAACAAACTGTCAATCAGCATCCAATAGTATGCATTGATGTCTTTTTCCTGCCATCTAATTGTATAAAGGAGTAAAACAATCAGTACAAGCTGTTATGACTCTGTCTGTTCTTTGTATCTAGCAGCAGTACCTCATACCACCAGAGGTGCTGCTGTTCTGTTCCTGAACTCTTCTACATGCCTGAAGGAGTTAATCTCCTTGCATTATGCCTAATTAGAACTGCACCTGTCGCACTGCTTCAAATACCTGCCTCAAGCTGTGCTCTGTGCAGTTCATCCATGTATACCTGGCTGCTGCTTGTGTTGCCCTGTTCCAGTTTGGTTCTGCTGATACTTGATCTCCCATTGTGACCTTGGCCTGTTTACCGTTTATGCTTGTTTGCTCGGGACCCCGAACTCTGCCTGAATAATGAATACTGCTTGAACTCTTGTTGCCCTAGACCTCGGCCTGATTATCTGGACTATGCTAGTTTGCTTGTGACCCTGTACTTTTCCTGGACTCTGGTTTTGCTTGTACTGGTGTTGCCAGACCTCTGCCTGGTCATTGGACTCTACTCCTCTGTTTGCTTCCCTGGACAGACTCTTGCATCCTGTCATTGGGTAACTCAGCATTCTTATCCCTGCATTTAAACTACATTTGCATTCACTGGAACCTGTTATTTTTGTGTACCTTCCTGCCATACCTATTCATATTTATGTAGGGAGTTAGACCTGTTTATGAAAACCTGCATATTCCTTAAACGGAATCTTTGCTCATATATTTTGCCGGAATAAAGACATTTGTATTATACTTTCGTGGCCGCTTCCTGAGTTTACTAGGAATCATAACACAAGCAATGAGAAAGAAAAGAAAGATGGATACTGTAAATTGGCAGGGCAAACCATCATAGAAATGTACTTACAGATCTACTGTACACCCGAATGGAACATTGAAACAACATGTTGTATTTCTACAACTAATAACAATATGAAGTTCTACTAGGACAATCACCAGAGAAGCTCATCAAAGCCCTGTGTCGCCTCCATGGCCTGAAATCCACAGCATTTTGAGTGGTAGGGAAACCATTCAGAACTCTATAGGCAGCACCCCATTTCTACAGTTCTATACACACTATAGGCTAGACAGCGTTTGGTTATTTTCTAGTACAGCATAGAGTCCGCTCTATAGGCCTAAGAAACATACTGACTATTAGCAACAAAGACAATGTTTGCATGGTAACACAAGGGAAAGGATTGCAAGAAGCCAAAAATAAAGAACTGCTTATGAAAGAACCACAACCAAAATCATCAGTTTTCAAATCACAACAAAGTGTTTAGAGGACTCAATTTACAGTGAATAGCCTACTATCCACACTAACACAAAGCCATAGGGTAGCTCCTTAGAGAGTATGGACATTTACATGATTCTAATCACATGCACACTCCAAGCAGCTCACTATATGAGAGGCTGGAACACCTGCAAGTTTCAATGTTTCTGTTATCAATTTAAGTGAAATTAACTTACCAGCATGCAACATCAATAAAAAGGCAGGCAGACAGAATGCTATGACTGTTAGACTAAAACAGATGAGCTAACCCAAGGGACACACAACCACGAAAAAAACATTGCTTGTGAGAGACATGGAGAGCATGGACAGGCGGGATAAAAGGAGAGCAAAGAGATCCAGACAGTAGGACAGCAAGTCCCACATCATGATTGAGGATTAACTCAAAGACCCAATAGCAAGCACCCAAAGCCAACATCAAGGTATGCTTAATAGGTCTCCACAGCTGCACCTGTACAATGAACACAACATGACCAAAGTAATGTCTGTGACATTGACGTGTCAGTAGACTGCTCGGGAACAGTGAGACACAGGGCTTGGAAAAGCACTTCCAGATAAAATGGATTTCAGATGAAAAGTTGCATAATCGAGGGGAGAATGAAGCCCAAAAGATGCAACTAGCTTCATGTTGAGAACGAAAAGAAAATGAAAGTGTAAAGCATATGAACTTACACTTGATCTCTTTAAATGCAGTAGCCCTCTTGTACTGTTCTGGTACATTTCCTGGACATCATGGTAACAGACAACCGTATCTTAATGCACTGTAATTACTGTATGGTTCTGTACCTTGGATATTTCTTGTTTGGGACTTTTTCCTGTGTTTCACATTGTATCTTGTACTTTACTGGACTTGCATCTGGACTTTGTTCCTGGACGCTTTATGGACATTACTGTTACTTTGGTACTTATGTTTTGTGACTTTCCCTTGTTACTATAAGAAGAGCACTATGGTGGACTTGAATGTTTATGAACTTTTCCTTCATTATTCTCTTGTGGATTATTTTAAATGACTTATTACTGCATTATTTTACATATTTTATTATCAAATTAGAATATTCACTCTCCTTTGGTTCACTTTCAACCCTAGTTATTACACTTAGTTATGAGATGTGTTTTCCACAGTTAAACATTGTTTTCATTATACTCAGCTGTGGTTGCTTGCGTGTTTCCCTAAAACACATTGCATACAGTACATTTTACAAACTATATATTTTTATACGGTTAATTACAATACTAGTGAGTGCGGTCAGGTAACAAAGGCTCAAACAACAGGAGAAGTACCTGATGGAAACACCATCCACTCACGCAAATTCATGACTACGGTACTGCATGTTAATAGCTGTAACTTGTTGCCAAGGTAACGGTTACAGTGTTCTTCCTGTATATACAGAGAACTGTGGCATGGATGTATATGGCAACACACCATTAACATCATTAGGATAATAACAGTGCAGAATATTGATTTTATAGTGCAGTGTAGAGTTTTCAACTCTCAACAGCGATAAACTGTAGTAATAGCATGCAGCTTTATATAATAACATACACATATACTGGACTATATGTAACAATGTAATATATAATGTAATATTGTAATATACTGTAGTATTACTGGTCAATTCGTTCAAGCATTACAATACAAGCAGTATAGTAGTACTCAATCTGACAGTATTGTGTTCTGTAATACACGTGCACAGAGTGACAACCGAGAGAGATAACCTTCATTTTGAAGGTTTCTCACAACTTCAGCAGGATCACCAGTTGGCAGACTACAGACTTTGTCACTGTATTCATAAGATGGGTGGCTACTATTATCTCCAAAGATCTGCAGGGAAAGCATCATTTCCATTTCCTTGGAGCATGGAGACCATATAATTGTAGACTTACAATGATAGCACGGTGGCGTTGTGGTTAGCACTTCTGCCTCACAGCAAAGGGGTCATGAGTTCAATTCCTGACCATAGCCTTATCTGTGTGGAGTTTGTATGTTCTCCCCGTGTTTGCGTCGGTTTCCTCCGGGTGCTCCGGTTTCCTCCCACACTCCAAAAACATACTGGTAGGTTAATTGGCTGCTATCAAATTGACCCTAGTCTGTCTGTGTGTGTGTGTGTTAGGGAATTTAGACTGTAAGCCCCAATGGGGCAGGGACTGATGTGAGTGAGTTCTCTGTACAGCACTGAGGAATTAGTGGCGCTATATAAATAAATGGTGATGATGATGATGGTGATGAGACTTAAAATCAAATTCTGTTACTAAAGGAAGAAACAGTTAAAGCAATAAAGTCCAAATTTCAAAGTATCTTTATTTTTTTCAGTCCGGCAGGTGGCCTCAACCAACTAATTTGCAATATGCCAGCAAAGTAGCTTGATACAGCATAACATACAGTCCCTGAATCAGGACAAAAGTCCTTTTATGTGGGTAGGGGTTAAACCCTCGTGGAGTCTATAGCTCCACCCCTTGCTCACATAACCGGGCGGGGTTATGTCCTTTATAAAGCATGATAGCTCCAGGGGCGCACGCAGAGGGGGTTTCTGGTTCTCCAGAAACCCCTCCCCTCCGCGAAGAACAGTGTCCCTACATAGCGGCACTGTACTATACAGCAGCCCCGGTGCTGTCAAAGAAGCGTCCGCAGCGGTGCTCTAGTGTAGTACAGCCGCGGCTGCTGTTCAGTGCAGTGCCGCCGAAATGGAGCTGCTGCGCATACGCGGCCGAATGCGCAGCAGCTCTCTCTATGGTTTTCATTTTTAGGGGGGGGGGTAACCCCCCCTTAAAATCCTGCGTGCGCCCCTGAGTGAAATGGGCCTACTAGGAGCAAAGAATGTTCCCTGTACCTCTGTAAACCCCCTCCCAGGCCTAGTGCTGCTACCTTGGCATGAGATCCCAGAAGCATTTCATCCCCTAAGGGCTTGTTTGCTGCGTTCTTTTCCGTTTTGCATCTGTTGGCTTCTTCCTGATTGCTGTGCACCTGTCGCTGTGTGTGTCATTTATCTGCTTTGCCGACAATAAAAGTCACAAGATTGCACCTTGCCGTGCGTTTATAACTATACATTGCAATTAGGTGTCATAATTAAAAAGCATTCAGCTTTCCAGATCTGCATGACAGACTCACTTTAATTTACATAAATAAAAGGTAGTTGGTGAAATATTGAGCAACTGTCATAGAGAGAATGGATATTTATTAGAGGAGGGAGATTAAGCAGATGAATGTTCTGATGAGTTGTTTAAATGAGGCTGTTATAATAAACATTTATAAATTGTTTCTCGTCAACTGTCAGGTGAGTAAAAAACTATTTTTTTCAGTCCATACATCTAGACGTATGGAGCAGTCACGGACAACGGGTGAGTCTCATCTTTGACAAATCACACCTATTACTATATAACGGTGACTTCACATGTTCATTCAGCAAAGAAATATCACATGTCACCTGGGTAATGTCTTCTGTGACTTGCAGAAGTGCAATCCTGAGATGTGGCCCTATTGATTATAACTGTCATATTAATAAGTGTATTGGCATTTGCTTTCATGAAGTAATGACAATATACAAAACCAAATTAAAAATCAAGGACATCACTGTTGGGTGTCGATTTCCAGTGATCAATGGTTTTGTTTCTCCAATGTAACCTGTGACAGATTCAAATCACCTTGCATGAGGCATCAATTGAATTCTGTGATTGGACAACAAACAAAAAAACCGTGAAAATATTTTTTAATATATGCAGAATTTTAGCAGATGCTAAAATTGTCTTAACACTGGAGGGCTATATGTTGGTTATTCATTGAACTACAGTAGCTATTAGCAATTGTTAACGGCCATCAACTTGAAAGGCTGTTATGAATTGCTTACAGCTTGTGCAGTTCAGTGAATAACACCCTTAGGTGTTGGAAAGGTTTTTTATATACTTCAGATTGTCATTACTACAGCTGATTGGGGGAAATGTACAATGTTTATATCTTATGTTATGTAAAGCTCCTAAAGTAGCAGATATATATAAACCTCTCTCAATGGGAAATGTTACCAAATCAATATGTAGCTTTGAGCGCACATAAAAACAGTATAATGAAACTTACTATACAACATTTGTTTGTAATAACTAATGATGTGTATTAAAGCATAGTTGCCAGGGACACTGGTGAATCTGACATGATGCGATAATGTATGACAGAACATGCAACAATACATTCCCAATCATGACAATTTTAGTGACCTTGATTCTTACCTAATTTTTTTTCACTTAAATACTCCTATTCACTAAACATTAACTTATAAAGCTCATAACAATAGATGGTAAGATTTCATTCAATGTGCAGTAGATGATTGTGTTTAAAAATCAGTACAATAGGCTACTACATTGGTACTACAAAATTTGTGAACCATTTAGAATTTTCCGAATTTTTCCATCAATGTGACCTTGAATGTGTTCAGATCCTCATCTAAGTCAGGTATGGATAATGTGTGGCTCTCAAGTTGTTGAGAAACTATAAGCCCCAGCATGCTTTCTCAGCTGATAGACAAACAATAGCTGGCAGGAATGCTGGGACTTGTAGTTTCAGAACACCTGGAATACCATCTGGATCTAAGTCATAAAAATAGATAAATTAGACAAAAGGATATACATTACATTTCTTTGTCTGAACAAGAATGTGAACCTCCAGGATTATCAGTTCAGTTAAGGGGATAATGAGAGTCAGGAGTGTTAATAACAATAATAATAATTAATAATTGAGATAAAAATCAGGTATAAGTTTGAGTGGTCCTGCCCCGAGTCTTCACTACCAAAGATTGGTTTTTATCACACAGGTTTGTGAAAATATGTCATGACTTCATCAAAGGTGATTTCTGAGGACCTCAAAAAAAATAGTTGTTGATGCTCATCAGGCTGGAAAGGGTTACAAAACTATTTCTAAAGACACTGGGCTTCACCAATCCACTGTCAGGCAGATGCCACCATGGTTAATCTCTCCAGGAGAGGTAGCCCAACAATAATCACTCCAAGAGCAAGGCATACAATATCCTGAGAGATCACAAACAATTCCAGGGTAACGTCAAAGGATCTGCCGGCCTCCCTTGCCCTGGCTATTGTCAGTGCTCAATTGTCAGTGATCAAGAGGAAAACCCTGAACAAGAATAGTGTGTATGGGAGGATAGCAAGGAGGAAGCCACTTCTCTCCAAGAAGACCATTTCTGCCTGTTTAAAGCTTGCTAAAGATCACATGGATTAGCCAGAAGACTTCTGAAAGAATGTTCTGTGGACGGATGAGTCTAAAATATTTTGGCTTAACTGAGAAATGTTATGTTTGGAGAAAACCAAAAACTGCATTGAAACATAGGAACCTTATCCCAACCGTGAAACACAGTTGTAGCAGTGTCATGGATTGTATTATGGCTCTTTTGCTGCCACGGGCCAAAGGCTGCCATCATTGAATGCAGAACTATGAATTCTGGATTATAGCAGCAAATTCTAGAGAAGAATATCAGAGAATCTGTCTTGAACAGAAGCTCAACAAAGGGTAGATCTTGCAACACGACAACAACACAAAACATACAAGTCTTTCTACAAAAAAATGGTTGAAGCAGAAATTTTGCATTATTGAATGGCCGATTCAAAGCCTAGACCTTAACTCAATCAAAATGTTGTGGCAGGACTTCAAGTGAGGAGTTCATGCAAGAAAACCCACTAACATCTATAACTTGAAGCAGATGTGTAAGGAGGAATTGGCCTCCAAGCTGATGTGTGGGACTGGTAAGCAATTGCCCTAAACATTGCCGCTCAAAGGGTCACACCAGTTACTGAAAGCATAGGTTCACATACTGTTTTCTGCAAAAACATTTAATATTGGATTGCTTACATCAATAAATTAATACAAAAAGTACATCATTTACTGTGTTATTTTATTTATTGGGCACTTTTTATCTATTTTCATTACTTAGATGAAGATCTGAAGAAATTTACAGAAATTCAGAAAATTCTAAAGAGTTCACAAACTTACTAGCACCACTGCATGTTAAAGTAAGGCTGTCACCTGCACACAATTACACACAAAACCTGATATTTGAACAGTCAATTCCTCATGGAATACTGGTATAAACCCTTCTAGATCGGATGCAGGAAGTGTCTAATCAAATGGTGCCCTTGTCAAATGATCTGTATGCAAAACTTTAAATGGCCCTCAAAATATAAATATTAGGGATAGCATTGATGGTTTCAACAGAAAGGAAGGTAGCAAGCCTAATCCGTTATGAAAGTTGACCACATTATTAAAGTCATTTTATCGCTTACCAATAAAACATTGTCCAATGCGATTATTGTGGTTCCAAAGCACAAAGATATTTTACGGTACGATATTACGGTAATAGTGCGCATTATTACCGTCAATACGGTAATCCTTAATGCTCACAGCTCAGGGAGCCGCGACCAGAAATCAGGGTTAAAATGACTGTATTAACAATAATATAACGAACTCCGCATTGAGCGTGGCCGAATTGAATTCCTCCCTGAGAATCCCATCTCTGACAAAAACTCCCAAAATACAGTCCCACTTCCAATCTGGTACCAAACAGGGTCCATTAAGTTATCCTCCTGGGAGGGTGGGTAGTGTCCCCAGCACTAGCATTATGTACACATCAACATGGCTCCTTTAAATATTACCCCTGCTGGCTCTAGGGGTGGTGGGTAAAGCTCAACACTCCTCCTGTTGGGAACAACCAAAAAAAAAACCAAGACAGGAGAGGTTTATTTTTACAATACACCAATGCAGGACGGCATTATCTGTACAGCGCTCATGGCAATTCATCAAGAGACATTGACGTTCTGTTTTCCTTCACAACCGCTGCAGATTGAAACTTGCCTTTGATTGGTAAACTACCCCAATGATAAACGAGGATCAGTGGCAAGTTGCATTGGTAGTTATTACCTCTTTTTAGTAACGCTGGCCATACAGTGGCGGGCACATGGCCTGACCATCGGGTCGCGAGATCTCAGATAGATTTTAGCATACATGTACACAGACGTGCATAGCCAAATCTACAAGGCATATTTTGCATTCAGGCCAAACAACAGGTTCTGAAAGAGCCTCATTAGTGCGGTCAGATGACTGTATTAGCCCAAACACGCAGTGATTTGTGAGCAATTATATTTAAAATGGTCCATCCAAATCAGGTGGGTAAGGCCACCTAAGCACATGGACGCTGCCACAGGAAATTTTACTTGTACATTTGTGAACATTAATATGTCTCTTCCTAATAAACATGTATTTTACATAATTACCCTATTAAAGTTAAAAAAAATACTTCTATGCAGAATACTCCATACAGTATTTCCTTACAAACATTTAAAAATCCAGAAATGGTTACAGCAGGATACTCTGTGTTATTCATTAGTATCTACCTATAAATAATGACTACAGTATGACTGATACCAGTGGCTTTATGTAAGCAAGCTTAGAAATCACAGATAAGTGCTTTTGACCTAAATCTTGTAGTGCCTCGATCTGACATATTACCTCACAGCTGTGAAATTCTGTTTGAGGTTTAGCTGTCTGAATCTGCCAAGTGACCCAGCCATAAAACAACTACAGATAAGGATTTGAGGTATGATATGACACAATTAGACATTAAGTCTTCTGTTTGTTTCAACACATTTTGCTTTTCGATTAGCCTAACGTTTGCGTCTGATTTGTTTATAGTTATTTTACAAGCTTGTTTACTTGGGATTTAAATATATCCTAATACAATGCTTCATGCACATAACACCGCTATAAACAAGAAGATTATTTATTTAATTTATTTATTCTTTACTATGGAAACTCTAATAGATGATTCTTCTGTTAAACCCTGCTAGCCATGTGGAGATAAAGGATGGTTTAACAGCAAAAACTAATCACATATAAAAATAGCTGTTTAGAAGCAGCACACCTAAGGATTTCTTTAATCAAACGTTTGTTACCTGCCAAAAAGACCATGATCTCTTCAAAATGCAATGTGGATTAAAGTATTATCTGTCGCAAGCAGAGAACCAACCTTGGAGTGGAAGTTGGAAATGTGCTCATCATAATTTTCGTGTCTATGGATACAAAAGCCAGCCGCCTCTGCTAGATTGCAGAACTGGTTTAAAGTGTTCCCTCTTGGTGGAGCGAATACCATCGCTTTCCCCTGTAAGAATAAAAGAGAAAGAAATGAATATTGGAAGCAGGTTGTTGGGTAAATATTCAGAAGATTAGCATGCTAAAAAGTCAAAACTTTTTTCATAAATGCTTTATTGGGAAAGTTGATAAAGTGTACCGATGACCTACAAACAGTAGAGGCAGCCATATTGTGAGTTGAACAATTATTTATGATAAAGTAGCCAATAATGGACTATTGTATAGAGCAGGCCTGGCCAACCTGTGGCTCTCCAGATGTTGTGAAACTTGAAACTACATGTCCCAGCATGTTCTGCCAGCTATCAGCTGGCTTTCCACTGGCAAAGCATGCTGGGGCTTGTAGTTTGACAACACCAGTGGAGTCACAGGTTGGCCTGGTCTAGTATAGATGATACTCAATCAGACCTGCCGTCCAGGAGGTGGTGAGTGTAGCTCTGTGAAGTCAGCGGGAGGAAGGACTTAACAAGGCGACTTGCATCATAACAACCCATCCACCGCAGCGAGTTAATGATAACTGCATCATCATGCCATAGTGGGTGGAGCATGTTTACCTGGTAAGTGCCATCACGCTGGTTTCACTCACCGCTTCTCTCTTTAGCCCAACTTCATGGAGATTGCCAGACTCTCTCGTGTGTCTAGGAGACATCTCATAGTTCGGAAGTCTATCAGACATTCCTGCGAGAGCAGGCAAGTGTAGACTTGTGACATCAATGACAATGCGGTCAATTGATTGACTAGGGACTAGTGAAATAACTGTGCCTCTTTGATGTCACTGAATCCTAGTGAATTGAGAGGATAGAACATACTTACCAACATTGGCAAGGACTGCTCTGGGAGATCAGGGGGAGGTGGGCGTGTTGGGGTCGGGGTTCGACGGGCCACGTCATTTTGCCCCGCCCCCCAAACATCAATCACTGTTTTCGGCCATGATGACGTGCGATTCGCGTCCTAAGCCCCGTCCCCACTAGCTTACTATTGTATCGATTAGTATTCGGGAGGTTGCCCTGCTCTCCTGGGTGTCCGGGAGGACTCCCAGAAGTTCGTCCCGGACATTCCGGGAGAGTAGGCAACTACATTCACAAAACGGCTGCCTTCACTGTGTGTAGGTGACATAGCAATATATTCTAAAATCTTTGTATATAGATCCCGACACAAAAAAAGTAATACTAATATTAAAATTTCATCTACATATTTTTGAAAGTGATAAATAGGTCTCACATACTGGCATTCGTTAGGTCTGCAATTAACCATAATAAATCTATAAATGTAATTTGTAGGCTAAAAACAAATTTTACATGACATAGAAACTGTTGGTCTCCACTGGCTTTTGGATAACAGTGAACTTAAGGAATAGCGCAGTTTACATACTTTGTTAATGTTCACTGTACTCCTAGATGATCAAAATATAATACAGTGAATAGTACAAAACAGTGATGTCTATACTTATATCAACAACTGTGAAAAGATGTTTTTTATAATACACATCAATGAACCTTTTTCCATAGATGTTTCTGTAGATAATATTTGTATAATCAGTGCAGACATCAAAACATGCCAATTATATGTAATTCACGTCACTAGCTGCCACACAGTAGATGGTAGGTCACAGTCAATCCACGAATGCTGGGAATCCTTGCAGTTAGTCTACATGTTGGGACATTATCTCTGTACACCTCATAGTAATGAAGAAAGTGAGGTGGTCCTATGGTCAGAGCCGCTCACATTTACTTTCTGTGCACTTAGCTGTTGTGACAAACGCGTTGTGTGCTACAAATACGTCACCCTTCCCCTAGTTATGCTGGAAAAAAGTCATACTGAGCTGTTTGATTCTGCTGAGCACTGGATGTGGTTATCCAATAAACTAGATGGGGTTATCCTATAACTATCGTATATTTAGGAAATTTGATAAGCATCCCTGTTCTCCGAGAGTACAGTACAGCATGGGAGACCTCAGTGTGAGGTGTTGATAAGTGTTGAAGAGAGATTAAGGTCACAGTCAGGCACTAGAGCATGGTAAGGTTGTACACAGATATAACAGATGTATGAGAGTGTAGAACTGTGGTCAGCTTTGTAAATAATAACCCAAACTTAGCATTTTATCCTACAAGTAGCAGACAGCCAGTCAGCTGACCTGCAGAGAGTAGCAGCATTAGTACAACGATTAGCAAGGAAAATCAGCCTGGCAGCCGCGTTCAGGATGGATTGTAGTGTAGCCAATTGTTTAATGGAAAGCGATTAGTACATTGTTACTATAGTTGGGTCAGAAAATGATGACATAAACCATGTTTTAATAGTGAAGCTATTGAGTTAACGATGGATGTGTTAGATGTTTTTGAGGTTGGGGAGATATGATTTTAAAAGGGATTGAATGTGGGGTGAGAATAATAAGTCAGAATCATATATAACCCCAAGACTGTGTGTTAGTGCTTTGGGAGTCATGGTAGTGTTGTTCAGACAAATACAAATGACACCAGGGGGTAAATGTATCAAGCTGAGAGTTTTCCGGCGGGTTTGAAAAACCAATCAGATTCTAGCTATCATTTATTTAGTACATTCTACAAGATGATAGCTAGAATCTGATTGGTTGCTATAGGCAACATCTCCACTTTTCAAACCCGCCGGAAAATTCTCATCTTGATACATTTACCCCCAGATCTCTCGCTAGCCTCTCCCCCATGCACCAATCAGAGAATCTTTAGAATTTTCATTTTTCTTACAAAGAAAAAAAAAAGATAAAGGAAATAATTGTGTATAAAATAAGTAATTTAATAAAACTATAATAAAATGTTTAATTCCTAATTTAATTACATATATATGTAGTTCATACTAAGTTATTGTGTACTTTTCTCAACATGGATCAAATGCCCAGTAAAGCTCCTGTTATTTTGCATTCTGGATGCAATGTTCTATTGTTTTTTTCTGTAGAGGTTAATAATTATTGAAGGATACAATAGCTGTATTAAAGTGATGTCCAGTGGCTATATTTTGCAGTATCCTTTGTCCATCTAGATGTAACACAATATTCTATCAGCCTGGATACTGGCAAAATGTTGTTATTAAGGGCAACCTCTAGAGCATAACATTGTACAATATTGTCACATTTTATACAAATCAGAGTATTATTATTAAAGCATCATCATCATACCATTTATTTATATAGCACCACTGATTCCGCAGCGCTGTACAGAGAACTCATTAACATCAGTCCACTGATATACGGTATATCCCTTCTAATGTTACATTATTTTAAAGTGTCCATATTACCTAGATATGGTGGAGGCAGCTATTTTGTGGATCAAAATATTATTTATGGGAGTGCAGCCTCTCAATTCACTAAGAAACACTGTGTCCTGAATATCATGAACTAACTCATTGATATAACTGATTCGTAGTGACTTGACACTTCCCTTCAAACTGTTCTATCCCAATATTTTGTATACATATATCATGTATTTATATATATAGTATCCGCTTTTAATTGTACTCTTTCTGGTCGTGTGACCATACAAAGTATTTTTAAATAAATGGACTGGGTACTAACATCTAGGCTTGTAGAGTGCACAAAAACTACTTGCAAGGGACTGAAAATATCCTCTGGGCGATCGGAGTGGTGACCATTTATCTGTTTTAAAGATGTGTGAAACTTACTGGATTAATACTATTAATACTGTTTTACCCAAAGGATTTAATGACTCATTCAGGTTCAATTTCTTTTTTCTAGTTATCTAGCATAATATTTTTATATATAATGTTATTTGTTGCAACTTTTATATGGAAGCTTTTTTTTAGTTTATAATTCTTATAGTTTTTTATTAGCTTGCTCTTATGACATACATTAAGTTTATATGGTAAATTCTGAACTTATATATACAATATGTACATTTTTAAATGAACTTCCTGCATGCACTTTATTGAAACATTCTCTGTGTTATATGGCATAAATAGTGTATGTCCAGCTGCCTGTAGATGGAGATCCTTCCAAAACACACTGCAGGGAGGACACTATTGTAAAGGTCTCTCGATTCATGCATGTTATCTAATGTCTGTAAGTGCATTTGGTTTCACGTTATAATAAAAGTATTGCAGAATTTGATCTATTGAGATCTTTTCTCCCTTAGCGCTACACCCTTTCCATTCAAATTAAAAAAAAAAATGAAACAAAGAGAGAAAATTGTGCTTGGCGTGATACCAGAGTGAATCTTAGACAGTGTCTTTAAGCAGCAAAACCCATTACAGCAGATTGAACCCACTACAGAAATTGTATCAAGATCAAAATTGAACAGAAAAACTGCAACTATTTCATTTTGTTAAAGAACTGATTTCTGTGCCTATTTCCTGACCACTCTAGGGAATGGGGTGATGACGTTTACACTGCAACAGGCAAAGTGCTACAGAGATACAAGCTGGATTCTTAGTTCCACAATACCACATATAGATATTTTACCTGCACCTTATTTGTTATTACCATATCCACATTCTATATCTCCCTAGTATCAATGTAATATATATCTAGTATTTTCTATCAAGTATCTTTCTTACTAATATCATCCATCAATCTATCTCATAATCAATCATCTATCTGTCATGGTAGATAACAGTAGTGCATGATTCGGACTAGAACACAAGAGGTATTGGGAGTTGCAATAACTGATTTGAACACAGTGGGCCTGATTCATTAAGGAAAGTAAAGCAGATAAATGAGTAATTTTGCACCTTGGCAAAACCATGTTGCATTAGAGGGGGAGCTAAATTTAAAATGTGGGGACATATTTACCGTTGGGGTAGGGCATGTCCTAGATCAACTTTACATTTTGGTGTAGAGCAGCGTTGGCCCAAAATTAGAAAACCCCTGATATGCCCGTGTTAAACAAAGTGATTGCTAAAGTACAGTTTAGCTTCAAGATGGAGACGTGGGGGATGCCATATTCCTCTACCCCAGGGGTAGGGAACCTGTGGCTCTCCAGGTGTTGTGAAACTACAAATCCCAGCATGCCTTGCCACCTCTCTGCTGGTTATCTACTGGCAAAGCATGCTGGGACTTGTAGTTTCACAACACCTGGAGAGCCGCAGGTTGCCTACCCCTGCTCTACCCCTTCATCTCCACTAATAAAGTGGTTTGCCTGGCATGTGTATACTACAGAGGGTGAGGGGGCATCCAGAGATCAAACTGATTCGTTGATACCCCTGTCACAGTTCTCCTTGAATGAACCCTTGCCAGGATCCATATAGTTTTCAGAAGGGGATACTCCAAAGGGTGTTTGACCCCCATGTTGTCGTTTTCTTTTGATGTATAACTGACCTACAGATCTGTTAGTTTCTATTATATTAAGTACTGTTAATCTCGGTGCAGTGTAATGTGTATACCCTACTATGTACCCCCCCCCCCTTCCCGTCTCTTTTTTCTGCCCTTCCCTCCCCTTTTCCCTTAATTTTTTTTTTTTCTGTATCCTTTAAATTTGGAGAAAAATAAAAATACTATTGAAGTTAAAAAAATAAAGTTATCAAGTATTTGTGTGCTACATGAAAAAAACAGCCAGTATTTAACTTATGTGCAAAATAATAAAATAATATTCACCTTTTGCATTGTAAGATGGTTTTGTCCAGGAGAAAACTTACACATTTTTGGCCCAGTATGCCTCAGGACACACTAAATGACCCTACAAAAAGCTGGCAGAGCATGAACTGTAGATAAATCTAAGGACAACACAGTGAGCGGTCAGAGAGAAGTCTAAAAAACAAGCCAAGGATCAATAGAGGCAGCGGTCAAACAGTCTTCCAATAATGAGCCAAAGTCAAAACCAAACAAGAGTATAAGTACAATAGCAGGAACAGCAGCATGGGGAACACTCATCATCAGGGCAGCCCTATAAATTTCATGGAGTCAATCAGAAGGTCTCCCAAGAGCAAGTGCCCTGGCAGAGCAATGGAAGCAAAGCGGTCATGTGACCGCCAGACGCTGAGTATATATCTAGAATCTATCTATATATAATCATAATTATCCATTTAGTATATAATCATCTTTTATCTATCTAATATGTCCTTCCCCCTCCAATATCTTGAAGGAAGCAAAGAAATTGTAGACTATCTAAGGCTAGGTACACACTGTAGAATTTTGCGACCAATCTGTATCTACTGATTTTACCAACTACTGAAGGTCCAACCGGTCGGATGATTCATGCATACATACTACACACGATTTACATTCAGATCTGTGCACTTCATCTGGTCCTATAGTCCTTTAGAGAATGACAGCACAGTATGCATTCATTCATTCCTGTCACACTGATTAACCACCTTGATCTAGCTATCCACATATTCTAACGAATTTCGTTAGCTTCTGTGACTCTGAAACAAAATATTCAGTCTCAGAACTAATTATTCCATCTACAGCACTCTCTACATTTAGTCACCGGGACATGTTCATTGCCTGCATCGGCTGAAAAGACCATGGGGTATATTGACTAAACTGCGGGTTTGAAAAAGTGGAGATGTTGTCTATGGCAACCAATCAGATTCTAACTGTCATTTTGTAGAGTGCACTAAATAAATGACAGCTAAAATCTGATTGGCTGCTATAGGCAACATCTCCAGTTTTTCAATCCCGCAGTTTAGTAAATCTAGCCCCTTGACTCTGTAGACTCTATGGAGATCATGACTGCATAGACACTACATGATCAGAAGGTGATTGGAACGAGATTATTAAACAATACGACCAGCCAAATGAAACAACAATCTGTACTTTGGAACAACTGTCTTTCATTGTGTAAGCATACACACTAACGCGATATGTGGCTAAGCGGTCATTAATCGGGTGATTGGCACAATAATTGGCTGAAAAATGTGTACCTAGCTTAAATTTAAAGAGGTCTCCTACATTAGAGAGGAAAGTTATACCCTACTGCGGCGGTTCCCAAACTGTCTCAGGGGTGCCGCGGCGCTGTCTCAGCGGTGCCGCGGGCCAGCCATAAAAAAATCAAACAGAAACACTTACCAATACGCGCGGCGCCGGGACCCAGCATCCTCCTCTCCCACGCAGATGTCATATCAGTGACAGCTGCTGCGTGAGAGAGGAGGATGTTGGGTCCCGGCGCCGCACGGATTGGTAAGTGTTTCTGTTTGATTTTTTTATAGCTGGCGCACGGCAGAGGGGTCAAAGTGAGAGAGGGCAGAGGAGGGGGACAGGAGGGGACAGAGCAGAATGACAGCGTGACAGGAGGGGACAGAGGAGAGTGACAGGAGGGGACAGGAGAGACAGCGTGACAGGAGGGGACAGAGGAGAGTGACAGCGTGACAGGAGGGGACAGAGGAGAGTGACAGCGTGACAGGAGGGGACAGAGGAGAGTGACAGGAGGGGACAGGAGAGACAGCGTGACAGGAGGGGACAGAGGAGAGTGACAGCGTGACAGGAGGGGACAGAGGAGAGTGACAGCGTGACAGGATTGGACAGAGGAGAGTGACAGCGTGACAGGAGGGGACAGAGGAGAGTGACAGGAGGGGACAGAGCAGAGTGACAGCAGGGGACAGAGGAGAGTGACAGGAGGGGACAGAGCAGTGTGACAGGAGGGGACAGAGCAGAGTGACAGCGTGACAGGAGGGGGACAGAGGAGAGTGACAGAGGAGAGTGACAGGAGGGGGACAGAGGAGAGTGACAGGAGGGGGACAGAGGAGAGGGACAGCGTGGCAGAGGAGCTGGGACAGAGGGCAGAGGAGGGCGACAGAGGGCAGAGGAGCTGGGACAGCGTGACAGAGGGCAGAGGAGGGGGACAGCGTGAGAGGGCAGAGGAGGGGGACAGCGTGACAGGAGGGGGACAGAGGAGAGTGACAGGAGGGGGACAGAGGAGAGTGACAGCGTGACAGGAGGGGGACAGAGGAGAGTGACAGGAGGGGGACAGAGGAGAGGGACAGCGTGGCAGAGGAGCTGTGACAGAGGGCAGAGGAGCTGGGACAGAGGGCAGAGGAGGGCGACAGAGGGCAGAGGAGCTGGGACAGCGTGACAGAGGGCAGAGGAGGGGGACAGCGTGAGAGGGCAGAGGAGGGGGACAGCGTGAGAGGGCAGAGGAGGGGGACAGCGTGACAGAGGGGGCAGCGTGAGAGAGGGCAGAGTGTTTGGATGCAGAGGGGGCATTTTTGCATACAACTAAATAAGCATTTCTGTCCTGACCTAAATACTTATTACAATTTTTTGACCCAACTACTTCTAAAACAGGACTGCTCGGTAATTATTTTGGAGGGGTGCCTTAAAAAAATTATGGAGACTCTAAGGGTGCCGCGAACTGCAAAAGTTTGGGAACCACTGCCCTACTGTATTACAGACACAAACACATTTATTATGGAAGATTTTAACTCACCAAATTAAAAGTAGGTAAATCAATGAGTTCAGAGGATATATATCAAGCATTAAAAGAACTAAGAGTTTGACCATTAATTAAACTTATGAACTAATTACTGCTGACAGGTACAATTCCTGGTGATTGGAGAAAAGGCAAAAGGGGAAAACAATGATGACTATAAACCTGTGAGTCTCGAAAATTAATGGAATCACTTGAAAAAAATAAATATAGTCAAATAAAATTACAAGATCCCAGGCAACAGGATTTTCTGCCGGGAGATCATTTCACACAAATCTAGGGGATTACCTAAAGTGACAGATCAGGGTGGCTCACTGAATAGTGTATTTACATTTTAGTAGGCATTTCATATGGTACCCCACAATATATTAATTCAGAAACTGAAATACCCTGCTTATGACTCATAGATATTGTAATGGATAAAGCTCTGGCTAAAGGACAGGAGAGAGAGTATTGTGGTCAATGGTGTAAGCTCATAGGAAGGGCTGGTAACCCCAGGGATCATATTTTGTTTGATGTATCATTAATGATATTAGTTGTGGTCTACAAGGGAAAGGCCGTTACATAGATTTTTAATAGGGCTGATACCCAAGACGCAGTAAAAAATATATGCAGAGTGATTTAGAGAAAATAGAGGAACAGGCTTGTGTGGAATCTTACTGATTTTATAATTTTACATTTTGATGTTTTAAATGTATTAGAATAATTGGTGATGTAATGTCAGTAACAGAGGACAGAGACCTTGAAGTTATAGATTCAGATGATGTTAAGGTAAGTAAGCAGTGTAGTAACTAAGCAGTGTAGCAACTAAGCAGTGTAGTAACTAAGCAGTGTAGTAACTAAGCAGTGTAGTAAATAAGCAGTGTAGTAACTAAGCAGTGTAGTAAATAAGAAGTGTAGTAAGTAAGCAGTGTAGTAACTAAGCAGTGTAGTAACTAAGAAGTGTAGTAACTAAGCAGTGTAGTAAATAAGAAGTGTAGTAACTAAGCAGTGTAGTAAGTAAGCAGTGTAGTAACTAAACAGTGTAGTAAATAAGAAGTGTAGTAAGTAAGCAGTGTAGTAAGTAAGCAGTGTAGTAACTAAGCAGTGTAGTAAGTAAGCAGTGTAGTAAGTAAGCAGTGTAGTAAGTAAGCAGTGTAGTAACTAAGCAGTGTAGTAAATAAGCAGTGCAGCAACTAAACAGTGTAGTAACTAAGCAGTGTAGTAACTAAGCAGTGTAGTAACTAAGCAGTGTAGTTAATAAGCAGTGCAGCAACTAAACAGTGTAGTAACTAAGCAGTGTAGTAACTAAGCAGTGTAGTAAATAAGCAGTGCAGTAACTAAACAGTGTAGTAACTAAGTAGTGTAGTAACTAAGCAGTGTAGTAAATAAGCAGTGTAGTAACTAAGCAGTGTATAACCCAGTAGAATACTTGGTTCTATAAAAAGAGATATTAGTAGCAGGAAGAGGAAGGTTATATTAACTTTATAGTCAATACTCCTTGAGTACTATGTGCAGTTTTGAGTGCCTTATCTTGAAAAAGATATTAATAAAGCAGAAAACATTCACATAAGGGCAATTATAATTTTTCACAGGCTGCATTTCAAAACTTATAAAGAAAGGCTTTGAGAGATGAACAGAGGAGAGACAGGACAGGGATGATGGGACAGATACATTCATATATTTCAAAAGTATTAACAGAGTTCAGGTAGGCAGTATGTATTTTTCTAGCACATGGTGTAACATAAGGAGAGACTGTTTTACAGAAAAGGCGACCAATGAAATAATCTCTCAGCAGTTCTGGGGGTAAATTTATCAAGCTGTAGGTTTAAGAAAGTGGAGATTTTGCCTATAACAACCAATCAGATTCTAGAATCTGACTGGCTGCTATAGGCAACATCTCCATTTTTCAAACTCGCAGCTTGATAAATTTACCCCCTGGTGTGGAATCATACAATAAGAGACTTCAAGAGTGCATGGAACAAACATAATGATATTGTTAAGACTTAAATAGAAAATAATAAGAAAGAAAAGTACATAAACTTAAATATTTTCAGGTATGGAGCTACCCCAAAAATAATGATATTCAGGTAAAAATGAAGACAGGTTTGGCATACTTGCTAACAGACCAATCTTACTGAGCCAATCCCATTTTGGCCAATCAAAATGGATGTGGCCTTATGCCAAAAAAAGCATTGAGAGCATTAGGGGTGTGAACAATTTTTCCCAATCAGAAGAGTTGAAAAGTAGGGAATTGTGGTGATACATGGTCAGATGTCATGAGATGGACTTCAAAATTAGGAATATGAATCTGACGAAGCAGAGATATCATGGGGCAATGTTTACTATACCCGAGAGTAAAGTTCATAAGTAAACTAGTAACGTGCAAGATAATTGAAGCAGAAAATGTACTGTTACCAATAAATCAGATATTAGCTTTCACATGATGGACTACACTGCTAATAGCGGACATCCCACAGGCCGGGTAATGTCACCAGCTCATAGTATATTTATAGTCTGCATTGCTGTGTCCAAGCACTGGGGCCATGCATGCTATTCTGACCAGGGTCATATATGGAGTGTGTATGTTCTCTCCGTGTTCATGCAGGTTTCCTCAGAGTGCCCCTGGGACCTCCCACAGTCCAAGAACATACTGGTAAGTTAATGTTACTGTGTGTTCTCATGTGGTAGAGAATTTGGACCAGAACCTTCACTGGGGCAGGGACTGAAGTAAAAGGTTAAAAATTCTCTGAAAAGTGCTGCCCAATATGTTAGCGCTATATAAACAGACGATAATAATAATCACTTTCATGAATACCATACTTGCCAACTTGCTGAAGTTGGCTTTCGGGAGCCTGCCGGGGGGAGGTGGGCGTGATGGGGGCGGGGCTACAAAATGTGCATCATTTTGGCCCCGCCCCGTGATGTAATGACTCTCGCAAAATGCGGGAGTCTCCTGGACATGCCGGGAGAGTTGGCAAGTATGATGAATACTTATATATATGAGACATACACTTTAAATAAGCCCATATCAATTTCTCTAAATTACAGTCTCTAAACTATATAGTTCTCTTTTGTTTAAAAAAAAAAAAAAAAAAAGAAACATTGCAGAGTAAGAAAATACACATTTTCCACCCTTACAAGTAGTGTCCCAATTAAAGCCACCCGGAAGATAACAAACGAGCACACAGATACGCTTCCTAGACACCAGTTACCCAGCTGAGAGCTGTAACGATGCAACTAATAAAACACAGAGGATGTTTCTAAATGTGTATTAATACAAGCAATATGTTCGTGAAAAGTATTAAAACATTGGGGCCATTTCACAGAGTGAAACAGCTAAACATAATAACCAGACAAGGTGGCAGAACGAGACGGTAACCTGCACAGCGCAGGAAAATCTTTTATTTTCCAGCCTTAAGCTAGAGAGATGAACTCCGTGTCCCATCGGAACTGTCTCAGAGGTGGCGCGCATCGCTGTGTATTAAAAACTCAAAGTCTATCTGTGAAATGCCGCAGAGAGCAGTGGCAGAAGGAGAAATAAACTCACAATCAATTCATGGAGAACAGCGGGGATATACTTTAGCAGCACATTGCAGCATACTAAAGGCATAACCATCAGCACGCCTCTCATCTCAAAGTTAAAGTGAAAACCTGTGTTCTATCAGAACGGCTTCACAGGTGGCGAGAATTGTGAAAACAAATCAGGCTCTGCACAGCCCTTTCACAGCACAATCTACTTCTGCTAGAATTCCCTTCCTTCAGACCTGTTGCTGATCCTGTGGTCGTACCCTTAAATACCTCCCCTAAGTATAATTGCATTCCAAACAATAAAAGAATACGTTAATGCTGCTTAATGCAATGCAATATGGGCCACATACATTAAAATAGTGACGGAGTACTCTATAGCAACATACTACAAGACTTATAGCTTTCATTTTACACTTGTATTTTCTATACCAAATGGCACAACTATAATGAGCCATTTGAGATGTCATTTATTGTTTAGTTACAAGGTACAATTACTGCAATTTCTTTAATACAATCTATCTGGTATAACTAATATTCTGCAATACAGCATTAAGGAGAACATTTTTTTTAATCTATTCGTAATTATAAATTTCTGCACAAATGTCTAAGATCTCGTACCTCTGGCTTTCCGAGCTTTTTGATGCATGTTAATTGGTGCGGCAACAGAAACAATCTGTGTTTCACTTTCGTTGCGGTTTATTTTGCGATAGTGTAAATAAATCAGGGAGCCTATAAAATGGCAGTGGGCACGAGGCCTTAAGTTTTATGGCTTTATTTTTGATTGAGATGGCTGCACTTTAGATCAGTTCTACAGCCTAACTTCCGCACAATAATCCACCAATATAAAGCAGTTAAATACTTGTGAAGGCCGTGGGAAATCACAAGGTGGTGCCACGGACAGGGTTGTTTTGAACATCTACAAAAATACCATCTCGGTTCAGCTGTTGGACCCAGAGGGGGGAAATTCAATTCCCCCCGAATTTCCACAGCGTTAAATCTATTACCGTTATTACGGTAGTTTTAGCCCGGGAGCTGTGAGCAAAAAGCCGGCATGGAAACTACCGCAATAAAGCGCAATATTACCGTAATAATGCGCAGGCCGCGTTACTTTTACCCGTAACGTGGCCAATTGAATTTCCCCCAGAGAGTTCAGCGGTCAGTGATGTCATCTCTGTTCCTCCTTGGGCGACTCTACGGCTCCTTGCTTGCACCATGACCTCTCTATGTTCAGCAGCAAGCATGGCGTCAAAGAAAAATACCGGACACACCACTACTCCAAGCTGCTGGATGACCACAGGACTGCCCATGCAGCACAACAGCAAAAGTCTTTCCCAGAACCAGAAGAGGAAGGTGCTTAAATTGAGATAATAGGTGAAGGACAGTCATGGCTGCAAGCAGCTGACTGTCCTGCATTTCTAAGTGATTGGTTCAACTTTAATTTCTCCACCTTCCACTGTGTCTCCTTATTTCAAACACATCACACCACCGGTAGCTGCACAGAGTCGCCAATGGCTGCTTTAATATTAGTGGCTGATAATGATTCTGCCTTACCGTAGCCACATGCACTTTCCGAACCTGGAGATAAAACTGTTAATCCGCTACATTACGTATCAAGTGTTCTCCACATTTCTTAAGATTGTAAGCTCACTTGGGCAAGGCCATCTTTAACTTCCGTTTCATGTAATTGTATGTTATTTATTTGTATCATAATCCTCTCAATGTACAGAACTACATAAAAAGTTGGTGCTTTACAAATTAAGGATAATAATAATAATTATTGGAGCTACATTTGTTATCAATGGACATTTTTCTACCTCTGCCACAATGCCTTCTCAATATTCATTTTGCTGTGAACACTAGGTAACAATAATAGCACCAATTAGCTGATGGGGTTGCCTATAGTTAAGGTAGTCTCAGTTAGGTAGTTAAGTCAACCGACCAAGATGTATTACCAATCGTGGCCAGAATGTTGTGAAAGACTAATGAAGATACATTGGATCTGCACAGACACTTGAAAATCAATAAATCTAAGGAAAAAAATACTAACTTCCTATTTAGTTTGATTGTAGGTTCTTGTAATGTCCTATTTCAAATTACAGAACAGCAGAAAGTAATATTCCATGACAGTGTTCCTTGAAAGCTAGCATTCTTTAGAAGACGATAGGCTAGATGAGAAAGATAGGAATCCAATCACCTTCTAGCTCTCCATGACAAGGCTTCTCAACCACAAAGCAGTAACGGCTAAAGGTTGCTTTTTACAAGTTTAAAGAGGGCAACAGAAACACAAATGCCTCAAATTGCACATAATGCTTGTCATTTCTCCTACACAGGCGAGAGTCCTTTACGTGCCTTAGATGTTACTACTCAGTGTAATTTTCAGTTCCCTATAAAGAACGTTGTACACAGTTCAAGTAGTACCAACTTAGAATTAAGAACCTCATAATACAGAGGACAAGAGATTAATGCCTGTTCAAAATATGTGAAGCTAGTTGGGGTTCTTTTGAAAGGAATGGATATATTATGAAGTACTGCTTTAATGAAGGAGAGAATGATTGAGCGGTGTTGAAGCTATATATTAGAGATCTTACCCTAGTAACCCATCCCATTTGTGGATCTTGGACTATTGCTTGATGTTTGCTGTCCAAGACTATAAACTATTGCTGCAGCTGCATGTAACAGTTCACTCTATGGGGTATATTTACTAAATTGCGGGTTTGAAAAAGTGGAGATGTTGCCTATATCAGCCAATCAGATTCTAGTTATCATTTATTTAGTACATTCTACAAAATGACAGCTAGAATCTGATTGGTTGCTATAGGCAACATCTAAACTTTTTCAAACCTGCAGTTTAGTAAATATACCCCTATGTGTAGACATTTCTACCACTGTGCACAGTGTCGTAGCCTACACATTTACATGTACAGTGGTGGTGCCCACAACACAGCCCGGCTGCAGGATATGGTGCACTACTGCTCAAAATTCTGTGTGGAAAGGCACAATCTACAGGACCCAGTGGTACCAATGACACACTAGTGTACTGACCAAAGCTTGCTGGGTGACATGAATAAAAGGGATTATACAGTCTTCTAGATAACAGAACATTTATAAATAAAAGAACTAAGTATTTGTTCTAGATAATTGTACATCTCTCAGCCAAGACAGGAAATGATTATCGTTCCAAAACTATTGTCATAATGCACTTTAAAAAAAACTATATAAAAAGGGTATTGGTTGGGAGCAATATGTGGTGTCTACAGCTGTGCCTGGGTCTATAGTAGGTGCAGGTGATACCCTGGTTGCAGATTTCCGTTATGACTATAAATGGTAGTAAGCTTGTGAAGATAACGGGATTTCTGGCCCAATTCTACCCACTTCACGCTGGCTGGCCACCCAGGGGTGCCTTCCTATGCCAGGGAAGCCTACCCAGTACCTTCTAAGGTTCATGTAGTCACTCAGACAAATGCTGTTTGAAAGTAAAACAATACATTTATTGTAATAAAAACAAACTTGTTTCGTCACAAAGCTGATATAAAGGTTTGGTAGCTGTGCCCTTACTCAATTTTTTTGAGGCTTTTTAACTCTGTTCTTTTAAAATTTATGCCCACTGTATGTGAAAATAAGAGGTCCGCTAACATTTAACACCCCTTTGTGAGTAAAAAGGCCCATTTTGTGGCAAACAAGCTTTGAATACACATTTTGCAGATGGCTAATATGCAATGATAAATGTGACTACTCTTGCTCTGATGATACAAGAATCAACAACGAGCTACAGTGGGTAATTTGTGTTTTAAAATGGCTATTAAAATCAAATCCTTCTCTCTGCACATATATGAGACAATGCAATATTTAAGGTGTGTCTTCCCCATCCTTGGTTCACATGTTTGCCAAATGTTTTGTAATGCCGAGTGTACATCTAAATGAGGACGGCGGGGATACAAAGTAACATCTCCAGCAATGTTTGCTTTTCTAATCTTACAAATATGCATTCAAAGATTTACTCACAAAAGTCTAATGTAAATTAAAAAACCAATCTGGAGCTAACCACAAGTGATATAATTTAATGAGTGTGTTCTGGGCGTTCTTGGCAGTTCTTCACGAATCATAAGCTGCGTTGGCAAGAGCCAAGGTCATCATGGTGGACTTTGTACTCTCCCGCTCTGTGCCAGCAACGAGAACTCCCGATTTAAGAACAAGAAATATGACAATGACTAATGAAAGTCCGTATGAGTGGGAACATTTAACCATACAATCTTATAATAAAGTCAAGGTTCATTTTCATAGACTTTCCAAAGAGATGAATGTTTGTATCTATGGTGAAACATGAAATAAGTGGTGTAAAAAAAAAAATGCATGTTTTTCACAAACATAAAACATTGACACATTATTTGTCCTAAACAAATACAAGGCACGCATTGGACAGAGATAGATAATTTAACAGGAACGATATGGAGAAGAGCGTGCAAACTGGAAAGATAGCAATCCTACAACATGGCGTAGGCCACATATAAAGGGAAGACAAGAATTAAACAGGGCAGGCAGTTAGGGCAGAAATAAACATATATGGCATAAAAGAAATAGACAGGTACATATACAGTTCTGTGCAAAAGTTTTAGTTAGGTGTGAAAAAAAATGCTGCAAAGTAAGAATGCTTTCAAAAATAGAAGTGTTAATAGCTTATGTTTATCAATTAACAAAATGCAAAGTGAATGATCAGAAGAGAAATCTAATTAAATTCAATATTTGGTGTAACCACCCTTTGCCTTCAAAACAGCACCAATTCTTCTAGGTACACTCAAAGTCAGGGATTTTGTAGGATTATAGTCAGGTATACGATTAACCAATCACACCAAACAGGTGATAATGATCATTATTTTCATATGTAGGTTGAAACACAGTCATTAACTGAAACAGAAACAGTTGTGTAGGAGGCTTAAAACTGGGAGAGGCACAGCCAAACTCTGCAGCAAAGGTGAGGTTGTGGAAGACAGTTTTATGTCCCAGGTCATACATCATGGCAAGACTGAGCACAGCAACAAGACGCGATGCATGATGGAAAAAACTTTTGCACAGTATTGTATATTAATGAGAGTGTAAGCATCCCGTTAGTAGCAGGAGTATGCTCACTGTGCTCCAGCGAATCCTTCTATAACTAAATCAAGCTGTAGGAAGTCTGAGAGGTTCCTGATTGGCTCTGAATGATCACAAGGTCAGAGTCACATAAGCTTCTGCACAATCTAAGAGCTACTTTAAAAATAACTATATACTATACAGGGAATGTACACATATATATGAGATTTTATCAAGAATGGTATTCATGTTAATAATTTATTATTAACAACTGTACATTGCAAGTAGATTCTTAATAAAAATGATAGATTTTGCTAATTACATAACAGGTCCAATTAAATGCCTGTTTTCACTATTTCAGCTTTGTCAATTTTGCCATATATTTTTTGTGTCGAGGGATTTTATATAACACAAGAACAAAAAAACGTTTCACTATCTTGCTTTAACTTTAACACAAATACAGCTTTTATCAAAGAAAAATACTCTAGAAACCGTTTGATATAAAAAATAATAATAATCTCATTCTATCTTTGAAGCGGTTTCATTTATTTTACTCCCCACTGTGAGTCTTATCAGAAGGCCAAGTATAAGAAGTTTCCTAGTTTATGATTAGGAAAGAATCTGATAGATTAGAAGACTCAATTGAAGTTGGACATAATAAGTATTACAGTATTACATGACATTAATCCTGCCATTCCATTACTTTCTCAATCATTGTGCACAGACTAATTATTCTGAAGCCAGCGATCAGGAGAAAATAGAAACATACTTACACTGGGCTGGAGTAATCTCTTTATTGCATCAACAAGGCAGGCTCTGTACTGGTCCAGAAACAGGCTGACATTGAGAAGAGAACACATTCTGGATTATAATGGGGTTTGGCATTTCAATGATAAAAGATGAAAAATAAAATATGAACCCAACATGTACTAATTTAGCAGCTGCACAGAAAAATGAGAGAATTATGTTAATATCAGATCATCTGCTATATAGTAAATTATATAAGTGAAACGTTTCTGTATTTGACTTGTAGATAGAAGCAGACACAACATAGAAGTAGGGTCGAAAGAGCTGGCAGTCGAAATATGAATCATAGGCTCAAAAATAAGGTACGCGGCATGGTTACAATGCAGATTTAGGTTAAACTCTTGATGTATGAATCAGGTTAAGTACACAAGTGGGTTATATAATAGACTGTGAGATTTATCCTGATACAATAACATGTCTGGAAGATGTGCATTATCTTAGTTATCATCATAAATGATTAGCACGGAAAGCCCTCATCAGGAAAGGCAAAAGTGAATTAAACAGAGGAGGCAACGCTCAGCGAAGACCTTAGATAGAAAGGTGCGTGAAATAAACTAACACCCGGAAAGACAAGGCAAGTCTGCAATATCCCCAGCAGGCAAATTGGATGAAAGACTCAGAAGTAATTCAAGAAGCTTCAGCACAGCTGCTCAACAACCACGCTGAGGTACAAGATGTCATTCCCTGAAAATAGTTAAGGATCTAGCTACTAGGTCATAATACGGCTTATTCTGGAGCTCCGAGAGGTCATGACTTCTTACGCTAATGCCGGTATGTCGGTCAACAAGTTTTCTGAAATACATGCAAAACCTGTTTTTACAGGCGAATATATATATATATATATATATATATATATATATATATATATATATATATACATACATAAATACATACATACATGAAACTGCAATTTTATCGGGGTACAAGAGGGAAAATTGTCCAAGTTGCTGTTATAGGGTATTGCCAATTACCCCCTAAAATATCAATAAAGAAATACTAACATTAAGATAGTGCTACTGGATTATTTATCAAATTGACTCACTCCTCACTATTTGATTAACTGTGATAAATCATCAAATGGCAGACATCACAAAAAACAGACTGGCTTAGAGATACTTACTAAAAATGTTTTAATCAAACATACTAATAACATTAATACAAGTATGAATGACACAAGAACATACTAAAACATCTAACACATAGCTTCATATATACATGAAAACCGATCTCATAATTTAGCTGATCTAGTAGTTTGTGTTGCTGAGTGTCCGCAACAGAGATCTAGGGATAAATGTATCAAGCTGAGAGTTTTCCGGCGGGTTTGAAAAACCAATTAGATTCTAGCTATTATTTATTTAGTACATTCTACAAAATGACAGCAAGAATCTGATTGGTTGCTATAGGCACCATCTCCACTTTTCAAATCCGCCGGAAAACTCTCAGCTTGATACATTTACCCCCTAATCTCCTGTTTAAAAATGATTTAGTCTGTGTACATTATACAGATGGACTAATCCCAGGGTGGCGAGCGGACATCCTGCAAATATGTCCCATTTAGAACAAAGAAATTCTGGTCTGTGTGTAAGGGACAAAATAAGTTTCAACTCACAGGTTAGTAAACCACAGTTGAATAGTTACCCACACCGTGGGATCCCACGTTAGCTTCAGTACAGGCTCCCACTGATTGGAGAGGTGGCCAGTTTATACCTTCATTCCTGGGAAGCCTACCTACTTGTGAGCTGGAGATTTCATGCAACATGTTATAAGCTGGGCTGTCATATCTCCTTCCCTTCCCTATGCACTACCATACAACTTGACAGACAGTTGGTCAGCGAGGTAGCAGTGAAGCCTATATTGTACTATATGCAATAAAGCCATAAATGCTGTAAAGCAGCTGATAAGTTTAGATGTTGTTTACCAACAATATTACAATAGAAATACAAAACAATGATATTTGCAAAGGACTTAATTTTTAATTGGGAGAGATATTTACATAAACAAGCAATGTTTTCGTCCAAAGACTTCTATCACTTAACTGACTGAGATTTTTTTCTTATTTGAATTGATAGCAATTAATTCAAAACAAGCAGAAGTAGGCTTCTATATGGTGCCACCATAACGCAACAGGACATTATTTTTTAACTCTTTATTACGTGTAAGAATAATAATCTATTACCTAAATAAACCAATATACAATACATTGGGATGCAGCATATAGTTCTCTCCAATAATCACCAAAAGTTGATCTTTGGACAATCTCTACGGCAAATACAATGATAATCTACAGCTCAGACCTTATGAGTGACAAAAGATACAGGTGCCAATATTAACCAATCGGATTTAAGCTTTCATCACTCTCATCACAGTAGACTGCAAAATGCAATCATCTGATTGGCTGCTAGGAGTTACAGTAAAAAAATATTAAGGTAGAAAGGAATTTTTCTAGTTTTAAAAAATAACTTAATTAAATATTTGAAGTGCAATTATATCAGTCTTCAATTACTCTATTTCTTCCAACCAGTGTGATTTCTTATTGAATTACCACCACACCTAAAATACCTTGTGATACTGAACTAAAACAGAATTTCCCATCAGTATATATTTACCACCCATTCACATCTGAATTATTTCACGCTGCACATGGATCGTTTCAACTCTCCCATTACTTCCCAACAGCCAACTTCTCATCTTCATCTCTCAGTTGAATGCCCACCTACATAACAGCTTTTTACACGGAGGGTAAGAATCTCTTACCACCCATCAAAAGTCCATTCCTTTCTCCCTCTCCACTTTACTAACTGCGCCTATTTCAGTCAATACTGTTTTCTTCATGTCTCACTGTATAATGTATCTTTTCAACGTTTAACACAATTGTCATTCTATTTAATCTTATACAGCACACGCTGGAAGAGGTTCTGGGATGGGATCCACACCTCCTTCTGAGTCACTCTCTTACGTCTCTCTTCTCCAGCACTGATAACGTGAGCCTGCTAACCATAATAACCCTGCAAGATTTTGCACATATAATAACTGCCTAGTGTATTTCTGGCTGCAAATAACTTCTTGAAAAAGGCACTCGAGTCTAACAAGTGTTTGGCAATGTGAACATGAAAATATATGAATGATTTAAGGATACAAACATTTCCTGAATGCAATCATGTATATACATGCATCTCAATCTGTTTTCCTTTTTACAGTGGCTTTGTGAATAGATCTTGTTTTCATGTAAATGAGGTCAGACTGTAAAACTGGCTCACTATTCAGAGAATCAGACAATGCCGTCCACGCTTGGGGAAAAAAAAATGTAATCAAGGCAACTGAATTTCAGAACTGGCACTGAGGCTGACAGCAAAATATATAATTGTACCTCAATAGCATTTAAATCTTAATATATCACATTTAAAACTAACAAAGTAAAATTATATATATATATATATATATATATATATATATATATATATATATAATGAGTTCTCTTGTGGACTAAAGATAGACCATTAGAGTCTGCTTTGCAAATATAACTCCTATGCTGTATCTGATCATTGGCTAGGTACACTCTCTAGCGGAGTGTATCTAGCACTAACCTTTCCTGCAGATTCTTCATCTTCAATGGGCCGTTGCATGCAGTTCTCAGTCACACCTAGCTCCCACCGCCACCTCATCTGGCCTACGTCATCAGTTTAGATTGGGCATTGCTACCTGATTTGCATTCCTTTGTTTGAGACCTGGTGATGTAGATCTCGGCAGTGGGGTCTAGACGAAGGTGTAGGACTGCATGTGGCTTGCTGACTTTACTGTCTATTTTGTACATTTAAAAAAGTTCACAAAAGTTAATAGCCACATCTGCCTACCCTTTGTCCCAGCCCTGCACTATAAAAAATATACATTTTGAAAACAAGGATGTTACCTAGTTAAGTTCAAAAAGTAAGATGTTATAGCTGTGATTTTCTTTAACTGTGGGACTTTAACACCGACTGATATTATGCTACAAGGCAAAACCTGCTTCTTGTGTTTTTACATTTCGCTATCAATCTCCTTCCCATAACCCACCCACAGAGATGGTCACTCCTTCGACCTTGTCTTCTCCCACTACTGCGCCATCACTCGCTTCTCCAACTTAACCTTCCTGCTCCGACCACAACTTCAGCCTCCCCTCACCACATGTCCCTGCACCAAGATTCAAACGCAGGCTGTGACACTTAAATGCTCTTGACCACTTCTTACATTCACTAAAACTACTTGTCTCTTCTATAATCTAATAATCCACAACAGAACACTTACTCGAACCTTAGACAAAGCTGTTGCAGCCACACATATTTATAGGGGCATATTCAATTCCGATCCGAGGTAACGCGCGTTACCGCGGAAAATGCGCAGTACTGCCGGTAATACGGTACCGCAATAACGCGGATTTTCGTACGCAGCCCTATGGGCTGCGAACGAAAATCCACGTTATTGCGGTACCGCGGATTAGGTTCGCGGCCATTCCGGCGCGATCCCGCGGATCGGGATCGGAATTGAATATGCCCCTTAGAGTGATCAAAAACTCCACCACTGCAAACCAAGCAGAGCAGGTGAATGCTAAGCACCACTAGAGGACATTTTGCTGCAACTCTGACTTCCATAACATCCACCCAGTCCTCTAACCTCCAATGCCTCTTTGCCATATTCAAAACCTATATTTGGTACAACCTCTGCTCCATCCATTACAGCCCATGACTTTGCCACCTACTTCAAAGACAAAATGAACATCACATCTCTTTATACCAGACCACACACACAACCCACCTTCTTCTGTACTCCAGAATCCACTCTCAGGTCCTTCTCCCCCATAACGGAGGGTGAAGGCACTGCACTCATCTCACATCACAACCTGCCTTCTCAAACCTTTTCCATCTCACCTTCTCCTCTCCCTATACCTCTCTCCACTGGTACATACTCATCCTCTTTAAAACACACTCTCATCACAGAAATCCTAATGAAACTATCTCGTGACCCAGCCTTTCTCTCAAACTACTGCCTTATTTCTCTCCTCCTATAGGCCTCCAAATTATTGAATAACTACTATACCAGTATATGATCGTCTATGTTGCAATTCTGCACTTTCAATCCCTTTTCAAATCTCTGCTATTTGGCTCCCACTGACCCAACAATCAACTGAGACTTTTCTACTTACTGTAAAGTCTAAAGGGGTATATTTACTAAACTGCGGGTTTGAAAAAGTGGAGATGGTGCCTATAGCAACTGATCAGATTCTAGCTGTCACTTTGTAGAATGTACTAAATGAATGATAACTAGAATCTTATTGGTTGCTATAGGCAACATCTCGACTTTTTTAAACCCACAGTTTAGTAAATATATCCCTAAGCGTTACTTCCCCGTACTCATCCTCCTGGATCTCTCTTGCCACTTTCAACACCACTGAGCACATTCTTCTCCAACACACCCACCACTCTATTATTATTGTATTCTCTAGTCCTAGAGTCTCTAACACACATCAAGTCTGCCTCAACATCAACACCACCACAGTTTTCTTAGTCATCTAAATCAGCAGCCCGGTTGTCACCCTTGGAATTCCTTACCACATCGGATAGACTATCTCCCAGCCTTAAACACTCTCTGAAAACCTACTTCTTTACTACAGCCTACCCTACTCCCACTGATACACCCTTGCTTATGTCAAAACCTAGACTCTGAGCCACACTCGCTTCTCTTTTCTCACCTTTTCCCACCAGATTGCAAGATCTTTCATGAGCAGGGACCTCCCTACCATTCGTTTTCAAGTCTGAATTTATTTTCTCTGCCTTATATGTCCTTGATTAATGTGTTTTTTGTGTTTTTCCCACTGTCCAGTGCTGAAATAAAAACAGCACAATAGATATTTCTTGTCTATGACAAAACACGCCAAAAAGTAAAACAGAAAACATAGCAACCATGAGGAATTTCTTAAACCTACACATTCCTCCAGTGATCGGCTTTCCTACTCTTACGCCATGTAGAGAACAGTAATCTGACCCCATGACACACATGTAAGCCTAAACAAGACCTTAACGTTATACAACAACAACAACAATAAAAAAAACATAATAGTATTAACAAAATCAACAAACATTAAAATAAACATAACTTCCGATAAAAATAAATTCCAAAACGGAGACATAAAGATCACAAATATTATTCCTTTGTTCCTGCTGTTAATGATTTTCAAAGTAATAGTTTACTCGTATTAAAAAAGCCATTAGTCGTCCGCATTATTTTACAAATTGGATGATGTGGTGTGAGTATCATGAGCAAAATAAGATAGCAAAAGCCAGGGTTGTTTTGATATTTGTGTGAAGAGCAAATTTAACTCTAAATCTGTTGGCAAGACCTCGCCTCACCCACGTAATCTGGAAAACATCCATATGTGAGCCTTGTCTAAGCCCCTGAGAAGACTGCTGCCCTCCTGCTCATGTCCGCCAGCTCTCTGATCTGACTTTCCTACTTAATCTGGTCTAATCCTACCCAGCATTAACTTCATCTGTGCAATGAAACCTGTAGTATCTATTCTAATATTTGGTGAGGAAGGCATTTACTAAATTACTTGCTGAAATCATATGGTGTTGTTTAGCTCTTTATTTTAATCAGATGATGCAACTCGGGGACACATTATCAGCGGTTTAGCTGGAAACCAGGGCTTGTCCTTTTATGAACAAAGAACCTTTCCGATATTACACCAGTCCTGAACTGTTACTATGCGACAGTTGCAACCACAAACAGAATTATAATGACTAATGGGCTTCACACTAGTAAGCTCACCCATGTTGATGTATAAAATACAAAAACAAATCAGCTTAAACCACATATTTTCCCGGCAGGATACAATAAATGTTTGTTTGGAAATTCACTATAAAAGCATGTCTTCTTTAAAAAGAAAACAATTCATTGATTTAATTTACTAATATTAATAACCAGTGGTTTGCAGTTATATTTAATTTTATATATATTTTTAAAATATATATCTTAGCGATGGTATTTCGTTAAGAAAAAAAATGGAAAATATTATTGTAAATAACATTTTTCAGAAGGACCCTGCTCAATGCACTTCATACAAAACATAAACGAATGTATAGTATATACGGTAGTACAGGACATATTGAGTTGAACAGTTTATTACCCATCAAAACTCCTAATATCTAGAAATGGAAAAGCTGTAGACCTCATAATGATTATATGTAAAACACAAGAATTTACAATGAACAAGATTAACATGGTGAGATTCTTGATTAATGCTATTTCTGACAACTCCTCTGAAATAAAACCTGTTCTCTTAATTACATGTTACAATATGTCGTAGGATGATTTATACAGAGAATAAAGACCATGATACAATGTTCCTCCCTGTTACCTTGCTGTTAATAACTGTCTACTTAACTTCAGCAGTCTTCAGAAATATCAGATATAATTTGCCGCTGATCTTACACGATTGACGTGTGCGAGTTGCTGAATTTGGTAAAGGTCTTGTATGCATTTAAAGCACTCTAAATAGCTATTACGATTCAACATCAGACCACAGATCACTCAAAGACATTTTCTTATATGTGAATTATTTCGGGACCCCACTTAAGATAGCTCGTGTCACAACACATTGTTACAGCCTGTATATTGTTGCTAGAAAACATTATTTTGGCGATCACTTGTATGCAAAAAAAAAAAAAAAAGATGTACAACCTTGCGCTAATATCAATAGTCAGATCTTTAGTAACAAGTAAGCTAATTGAGCTGTTTGTGTTGATCAACTCCCTTTCCTCCAGACTGTTCCTCCCTGAACCATAATTATTTGCAATTTGCTTAAGTCGTCCATTTATGGATACGTCAAGCATGAAACAGAAGGCAATTTCGCAAAATGGAAATGCTTCTCAAAATCAATCTTCAGGAAATAATGTGGTAGAAGTTACTCTCTGATAGAAGACTACCTCATGACTGTCACATAGAGATGAATATTAATTTGTTGAGGTTAAAGCGGTTTAGTGCTTCATTTGTTGACTTTGTTCAGCCGTCAGAGAGCAGAGTAGCGCAATTATTTCAACAAATCTATTCCCCCCCACCTTACATGCGAGTTACCATTTTTTATGTACTTACCAGTCAGCACACATAACAATGTCAAAAAGTCCTTCCAGTTGAGAGACATCTGTCTCATTATCCCATCGTAAAACGCTAAGAGATTAAAAAAAAAAAACACAAAAAAATTGTCATTTTAATATTTTGCATTTTTAACACCAGATATGTTTTGATGACATTCACTCCAATAGTGCTAAAAAGCAACTAGGATATTTGCAAACATATCTTATGACCACTTTTATCTGGTCCTTTGAGAATCAAGTGATAAAAGAAAGGAATATTTTTTTGCGTGTCCTACTGAAATCAATCACGTAATATATTTCTTCCCATTTAGAAACATCAGCACAAAATTAAAGCGCATAAGAGCTTTGAAAAGGTGGGACGTATGTTTACAGTGAAGGCATCATTCATTGCGCTTTATTTTAATGCCGTTCGACTGCGTTAGTTAGCTATAAGATTATAAATAACCGTTAGCAGTGGTATTTCTAAAAAAAAAAAAAAACATCTTCAGTGACTGACTATATCCTAAAGAATAGCTCCACTTTCACTTCACTATGTGACTTTGGCAGCTATAACAATTTTCTCAACATGATACAATCAGATATTTTCAACAGTCAGCTATAAAGGCTCAAAATGTATCTCTGCTCTGCGGAAATAGAAAAGAAAAAAAAATCAGATAATCATTGTTCCGTATAAAAAGTGCCTGGTTAATGCTACTGAATTGTAATTTTGTTTAAAAGAAATAAAGCGTATTTTATAGGCATAACTTTTAATCTCTGTGCTCATCTGGTAGCCTGTAGTTATTTTTCGAAAAGAAAAAGAAGCAAAGAAAGATTTGAGGGATCAATGTTATTGTTAAAATATCTAGATGGGAGTTTTAAGTCATTTATATGTTTGTAAGACTTAAGTGAACTACTCAGCATACTTTCTGCCCAGTGTTAGATATTTTCTCTAAACATATCAATATGTAGTTCTTTATACATGAGCAATGCTGCTGTTAGATAGGATCCGTCTGCTATTCGACAACAAATTGTATCCTAGGGTACGGCGCTGCGGAACCTTACAAATCTACGACAATAATAATAACACACACAGTTGTTTTATGTTACAAGTGGTTGACGACTGCGCTGGTATGAAAAACCGCTCCTCTCAAACTTTTCGGTAACACATTATTTTCTAGCACTTTTGAAGTTACACACAGAGGGCTTGTTTCCTGTTCGGACGCAAGTCCATTTGCTCGCGGTATCTTGCTTGAAATTGCTGAGTATGCTCAAAAAAGGACATTACTCAATGAATGCAACTGCATGCAATGCAAATGACACTTACAACTGCCTATGACAGGAGAGACGGGACCGGATTTACGGATATATGTACAGTAAGATTTTGCTGAGATGTGGCTAATCAAAGTCCTGGGATTCTGGTTTCAGCAGTATCACTTTCACCAGCTACAGGGCAGGTGTAGTGATGACGGCTTTGTATGCAATCTACAACATGGTTTTGCAATTAAGAGCAACTGTAAAAAAATCATTTAATATGCAGTACGCATTGAGAACATCCTGTTAAATGTATTTGACGCAAAAAAAAGTATTGCATTAATTTTACCTGCAAGGGAATATGATTGTAATATAAGTATCACAAATACATAAAGTGCTATAAAAATACATGAAACCAATAACACAGTATTCATGTCTTTGTGAAATATTAGGTGTGTGTGGGAGGGAGGGTGAAATGTTATATTTAGCAAGTAGAGGCGCCTCCTGTAAACATAAAACTGAACCAGCATCAGCTCTAGTTCATAAGCAATCCCTCACATCCGCTTGGAAGTATTTTGGGCAAATAGTCTTTACAGATTAGCTTGAACTCAATGATATTTTAAGTCTGTCTTGCAGATGTCACAAACACTGTTCACGTCTTTGGCTCAGACATCAAAAAACATAAATTTGCGTTAATTCATTTGTTTAAATAGATTGTTTTAACTAAGCGATTAGGGAACAAACACAGTTCTCTTACATAGAATTGAAATTTGAATATGCTATAAGATAAACATACAAAACACATACTGAACAAACATTAGCTTTTTGTGTGTCATAATAAATTAGTAAAATACCTTTGTACAATCTCTGCTTTTTAGGCAAACCCCCTACCCCAATTACCTCCTTTCACCATTACTGGAACTCACATTCCTGATAATCAATAGAGGCGTAAGCTTTATTGGACTCAACCTGTCCTAAATATTCAAGCAACTATGGCAGTAAAGGGCAGCAGGCGGCCCTCCTAACCGTCACCTGCGGACCTCAGCAACGTCACCTGCGGCCCTCCAAACCGTCAATTGCGGCCCTCCGAACAGTCCCCTGCGGCCCTCAGAACCGTCACCTACGGCCCTCAGCTACATCACCTGCAGCCCTCCGAACCGTCACCTGCGGCCCTCAGCACCGTCACCTGCGGCCCTCAGCACCGTCACTTGCGGCCCTCAGCACCGTCACCTGCGGCCCTCCGAACCGTCACTTGCGGCCCTCAGCACCGTCACCTGCGGCCCTCCGAACAGTCACTTGCGGCCCTCCGAACAGTCACCTGCGGCCCTCCGAACCGTCACTTGCGGCCCTCTGAACAGTCACCTGCGGCCCTCCGAACCGTCACTTGCGGCCCTTCAGTCACCTGCAGCCCTCCAAACCATCACTTGCGGCCCTCCAAACAGTCACCTGCGGCCCTCAGCACCGTCACCTGCGGCCCTCCGAACCGTCACTTGCGGCCCTCAGCACCGTCACCTGCGGTCTTCCGAACCGTCACCTGCGGCCCTCCGAACCGTCACTTGCGGCCCTCAGCACCGTCACCTGCGGCCCTCTGAACCGTCACCTGCAGCCCTCAGCACCGTCACCTGCGGCCCTCAGAACCATCACTTGCGGCCCTCAGCACCGTCACCTGCAGCCCTCCGCACCGTCACCTGCGGCCCTCAGCACCGTCACCTGCGGCCCTCAGCACCGTCACCTGTGGCACTCCGAAACGTCACCTGCGGCCCTCAGCACCGTCACCTGCGGCCCTCAGCACCGTCACCTGCGGCCCTCAGCACCGTCACTTGCGGCCCTCAGCACCGTCACCTGCGGCCCTCCGAACAGTCACTTGCGGCCCTCCGAACAGTCACCTGCGGCCCTCCGAACCATCACTTGCGGCCCTCTGAACAGTAACCTGCGGCCCTCCGAACAGTCACCTGCGGCCCTCAGCACCGTCACCTGCGGCCCTCCGAACCGTCACTTGCGGCCCTCAGCACCGTCACCTGCGGTCCTCCGAACCGTCACCTGCGGCCCTCAGCACTGTCACCTGCGGCCCTCCGAACCGTCACTTGCGGCCCTCAGCACCGTCACCTGCAGCACTCCGAAATGTCACCTGCGGCCCTCAGCACAGTCACCTGCGGCCCTCCGAACAGTCACCTGCGGCCCTCCAAACCATCACCTGTAGGCCTTCGAACCGTCACCTTCGGCCCTCCGAACCGTCACTTGCGGCCCCCAGCTCGGCCTGCTTATTGTCAGATCTGTTTGTTATAGCTTGTAACACTTGTTTATCTTTCAATAAAATGTCTGCTTATTTTATTACAAATACGTGTCTCTTTCTATGAAAATATAAATTGTTTTACCTTGTTAAGCTGGGTACACACCTATAGAATTATGGTATAGATCACACAATTCACGACCGCTTGGTCAAATATTGTAAGAGAGTGTACGCTCCCACGATCATGTTTTATGTTGCCAAAACACATCACATCTGTTGGATTTGGTTTTAGAACGTTCCTAAAAAATCACATTTGATGATGGAACAATATTGGGCAAATGTGGAGGTGTACGCACTCAGGACCAGCAGCGTAGACAGATATCTGTAGAGTGTACAGTGTTACGTCCGTTTCAGCAGATGGTTATGAGAGGTGAGGAGCACAGATTTGAAGATACATTGTGTAGGTGTGTATGCATGAGTCGGCCTGCTCATCGGAACTCTCAGTCATTGGTAAAGTCGTTATAGAAATTGCATCTGAAGTAAGATTGCATCAGTGTGTACCCAGCTTTGCTGAGATTAAGTGTAATGTGTGGCCCTTTTGAAGTAAAGTAACTTAAGTGCAT
Organism: Mixophyes fleayi; assembly: GCF_038048845.1. Lineage (NCBI taxonomy): Eukaryota > Metazoa > Chordata > Amphibia > Anura > Limnodynastidae > Mixophyes > Mixophyes fleayi. The sequence goes on from NC_134404.1 coordinate 321,652,373, forward strand.
CAGATTGCCCATCACAGAGCTAGAGAAAGTGTAGTGAAATCAGCTCCCTCATTGATTCAAGCACTTAAAAAAAAAATAACTCAACCACTCAAAAATGAAAAACTATGGGGAGCAGACACACTGTTTAACAGTAAGACAGTGTAGCACTTCTCTCATACTTTCCTTACTAGTTAGTTGCACATCTGCTTATGAGTGTTCATTGTATATGTTTAGATGTCTGTTGCCGATAAAGCTTGAATGCTGACTACTAAAGAGGTTACATTGATCAGAGAATAAGGACAGCAAGTTACAGTGTATAACATTAGGACTGTGGTTTACAGAAAAGACGCTTCAGTGAACATCTCACAAGGCGGCTCCTCCTCCCATATGGTACCTGCTGGCCTTTGTAAAGCTCCAATCCATAATTAAGCCTTAAGTAATTGTCCATGACCATGCTGGCTCTTTGTCCAGGACATACTGTAGTTACATAGGTGATCCATTTAACAGCTGGAAGTTGTAACCAGAGGAGAACTTTACAAAGAGAACCTGGTGACAACATAAGCTCTAGCGCACCTGTTTTATCAATTGCTGCACCACTGACATTTCTGGTCTCTTTGTCTCACACATTACTTAATAAGGCTTCCTTTATCAATGTACCAATCCTTGTTTTTTTTCATTATATAAAACTATACAAATACAATATGGCAGTGCTTTTGTGTTTTGCAACAATAAATGACAATCTGTGCGTTAAGGCACCTGTTTTTAAGGGGAAGTCCACAGAACTTTGGGACAAAACGAATGGAGTGTGCCGGGTATAAAAGTGTGCATCTTCAGCTAGGAGAAGCTGGGAGGACTGGCGTTCCTTCCTCAGGGCTATATCAGTACACAAAGACGAGATTTTGCTTGGCCGAACATAATTTTTTAAATGCGATTGGATGAGAGCAGAAGTCACAAGTAGTGAAGACCCCCTCTGAGAGGCTGTAGAGCATTTTTGGTTTGATTGACTGAATCCTCAGTTCTCAAATTTTGATCCAAAGTTATCCAAGTCTTAAAGGTAAAAAAAAACAAAACAAACACAAACACAAACAGAAGAAACAAGTCCAAGAACCGTTCACTGCATACTGTGAGATTCTCATTGGAAAGTCTCCTATATACTATCCAACCAATTAGACACTAGAGGGGGATGCAGAAATAACAGGTATGTTGTAAATATATATTTTTATAATATTCCGACATTTTCTGCACATCTCTCAGTACACCAGATCTAATGGTGAGGGCTAGGAAAACAGGAATTTCGTTTCAACAGAACTTTCAGAACATATGCACAAACTTTTGGTGAATTGATTATTTAGTTCATCTAAAAATGCCGTCCTGATCGCTTTGCTGACAACTAGCAGGATAAATTCATGGGCTCAGCAGGACCCTTCAGACCAGGTGATGAGAGAGAGATAGGTGGGAGCAGAGAGGGAAAGGATAGAAAGAATAAAGGGAGGGGGGTACAGGAAAAGGGAGTGAACGTGAAAAAGAGAGAGGGAGAGAGGAGGAAGGATGGAGACAGAAGGATGAGAGAGGAGAGAGAGGAGGGATAGAAGAGAGGGAGGAGAGATACAAGAGAGAGTGGAAGGAGAGCAGAAGAGAGAGGAAGGAGAGAAGAGATGAAAGAGAAAAGAGGTGGGGAGAAGGGAGAGAGAGCACAGAGAGAAGACAGAAGATGGAGATGACAGTGAGCAGAGGGTGAGAAGAGAGAGGAAGAAGGAGAGAGAGAGAGAGAGAGAGAGAGAGGGGGGGTAAGAGAGGAAGGAGGGGAGAGAGAAAGAGAGGGATGAGAGAGGAAGGAGGGGAGAGAGAGAGAGGAAGGAGGTGAGAGAGAGGAAGGAGGAAGGAGAGAGAGAAGAGGAAGAGAGGAGAGAGAAGAGGAAGAGAGGAGTGGGATGCGAAAGAGAGAGCGGAGGGACAAGAACAGAGAGGAAGGGACAAGAACAGAGAGGAAGGGACAAGAACAGAGAGGAAGGGACAAGAACAGAGACGAAGAGACAAGAACAGAGAGGAAGGGAGAAGACCAGAAAGGAAGGGACAAGAACAGAGAGTAAGGGACAAAAACAGAGAGGAAGTGACAAAAACAGAGAGGAAGGGAAAAGACCAGAGAGGAAGAGAGAAGAACAGAGACGAAGGGACAAGAACAGAGAGGAAGGGAGAAGAACAGAGAGGAAGGGAGAAGAACAGAGACGAAGAGACAAGAACAGAGAGGAAGGGAGAAGACCAGAGAGGAAGGGAGAAGAACAGAAACGAAGGGACAAAAACAGAGAGGAAGGGACAAGAACAGAGAGGAAGGGACAAAAACAGAGAGGAAGGGAGAAGACCAGAGAGGAAGAGAGAAGAACAGAGACGAAGGGACAAGAACAGAGAGGAAGGGAGAAGAACAGAGAGGAAGGGAGAAGAACAGAGACGAAGAGACAAGAACAGAGAGGAAGGGAGAAGACCAGAGAGGAAGGGAGACGAACAGAGACGAAGGGACAAGAACAGAGAGGAAGGGAGAAGAACACAGAAGAAGTGAGAAGAACACAGAAGAATGGAGATAGGAGACAGAAGAACAGAGGTAATAAGAATGGAGAGAAAAGAGAGAGAGGAAAAAAGAGGAGACAGGGAAGAGAGAGGTGACAGGGAGAAAGAGGATGGGAGAAGAGAGAGTGGAGAGAGACATACAAAAATAAGGAAAAAAGAAATGGATAGAAACAGATGGAGAGTAGGAAAAGGTGGCGGGGGTAGGGAGAGAGATAGAAAGAGAAGAGGAGAGAATGAGAGAAGGGGGTGAACGTTTTCTTTTTTTGATTCTTAGCATGCTGCAGTATTTATTGATAGTCTACATGTGGAAGATTGAAAAAAAGGAAGACTTTTTTTTCAAAATCAGCAACAGTCCTGATTTAAATGGTCACTTCAAGATTTTGAGGTGGGGTTTTGAGATTCAGAGGAGTGGTTCAGGTGAACCGGAGTATGACATGAGCAGATTCAGACTAGGCCTAAAAGGTCCCAATTCACAAATGGGAAAAGTTGAGAGGGGACGGTGATGTGGGGGAGTGTCTTGCATCAGGCGCACTTTAATAATGTTAGAATTCATATATATATATATATATATATATATATATATATATACACACAAGTTAACCTGTGCATGATACTCATGCATTCTAGTCAAATCAAGCTACTTAAGGTGTTAAACAGGTTATTGTCATGCATTTGGGCCATAGCCCAGGCCTCCTCAGGGAAAGAGCGTTACTTCCCGACGCAAGCGCCCTTTTTTAACGTGGTTTTGTCCACATGTCACCACCTCATCATTCTTCTCCATCACCTCATCCTTCATTTTCATCGCCACATCTATCCAGATGTCTATCCAGACACAAGGATCTCTCTCAGCGGTCCTGAGTATCACACTCCTCTCACTCTGTCACCCCCGGCAACCACCAACCACTCCCCACTGTCACCCCCAGCAACCACCAACCACTCCCCACTGTCACCCCCGGCAACCACCAACCACTCCCAACTGTCACTTCTCCTTTAAGAAATATATATATATATTTTTTAAATCTTTATAAACACTTTTAACAATTAACAAATTAAATTAACAAATTAAAAACATCTTAGTATACCAAATTTCAGCCCTTTCTGAATTTTTTTCCCCACACACACTAAGAATTTAGTAGGTCAGTGTATAACTCCGCCCAGCAGGTGGCGCTGCAGCTTGGTTTTATTTTTTCCACACACACACACACACACACACAGACAGACTAACACACGCCACTAGGCATATATATAGATATATATAGATATATATATCTATATATATATACATACACACACGTACTACCATTTACCTAGTAAGAGTCTGTTTTAAATCTTTATATCTTAAATTGAATAAAGCCCAAATTCTCCTTTTTGCATTTATTTAATTCAGTGGACAACATTCAAGTGTCAGTGAGTGTTCTGTAGACTCTTTATAGAACAAAAAATATGGTGCAAAATTCTGATGGAATGGGACAGTGCCCAAGTGCTGTTGCGTTGTATCTGCGAACCAGGCTGCAAATAATGCAGCCAACATAGATCTGGATGTTTTTGAGATGAGAACCCAGATCCAGAATCTAAGCCTCATGGAATAAAACAATTAAAACTTGTCAATGCTGCTCTTTGAAATTAGGTATCTGAGGAATTTTCTATATAATCTTCCGCCTCCCATCTGAATCACTGTGTAACCACATTCCAGCTCAGTTAACAAAATGCATTTGATTCTCTATATTTCTATTTCAACAGAGTCCATTTATTTTTAGACTGAAGCATAAAACGTTAACATATATATATATATATAGAAAGAAAAAAACAGACGACCACTTTCTGTTAAAATATGTAAACATTCAGAAAGTTGAGCAATATTTTTAATTGGAGATTAATAACACCCAGTAAACAAAATTATGTCCTTTGAAAACATAATCTTGCTTCCCAGCATGAGGTTGAAATCCTTTATTCACTAACTCCATATGTTGAAATACACTCAAATAATGGCAAGTGACCTTAAGCCTTACATTAATGTAAATCAGTACTGGGTAGGAAATTTACTCTTGATTGATATTGCAAAGATTTTATCTGGATTCCGAGAGAAGTTTATTTCACATATAAAATAAAAGAAAATTCCAGTATTTAAAAAAAACAAAAACACATATTTTTTAAAATCAGATAAGACCATCTCTTCAGGCCCAAGTAAAATAAATAGTGTGGATATGCAGGGTCTTTATTTCTTAAGTAGTTCTACTGAATCCACTAATGAATGAAAGTACTGTGCATTTATAGCAGCCTAATGAATGAAAATATGTTCTCGTTTTCACGTTTTCATAATGTGTCAGAAAATAATTACAGTGCCCATTAAAATTAAATTTGTTGCATTCTCGTGGGTTTCCCATTACCCATCCTTCATGTATTGAACTGATCAGTAAGAGATTCGTCAGGTGGAATAAGACAATAAATATAATTCCCAAGAAAAGTAAAAATATAAAAATAAACAAAAATAGATTTTCCAAGTGTTTGCCATATGGTCTTAAATGTACTATCAATAACAGTAGTAGCATTTTTTAATCATTATTGTTAATAAAATTAACTGTTTAGCTTAATACAGAATACTGCACATACAGAGCTTAGCAACAAGAACATAGTCTTTATACTATAGTGCTATAATTTATAAATAATTATTAATTTTAGCATTATTATATAAATATATCAGTCTTTCCCCCCTCAAACTACTTAAATGACTGAACCCTTTGCTTTGATAGACAGGTTTCCTGCTCTCAGAGCAAGATTCGGCTTGTCCAGTTTCCTGGCTGCCATTCTGCTCCTACAGTTTATAAGTTGGGTTCTTAATGAGTACTTGGACCTGACACTTGTGCATACTTATCATCAATAAGCTGCCAGATGCAGCGGGTGCGCGGTGCTGCAAATTCGTGTCACTTTGGCGTCACCCCCATGGTGAGATGCCGCTATTGTGTCATTGAGCCCCACAGGTGCTGTCAAAAAGGGACGATTAGTGGTTAATTGCATCCCACTTCACTAGGAAGTGGAACGGATCAAGGAGAAAGGCCTGCACTCGTTGGAGTCAGGGAGAACTACCCAAAACTCCTGGACATTCTGGGAGGATAGACAAGTATGCACTTGTGTCTTCTTGGTGGACTTGTGCTCAAGGGCAGAGGCAACAGTGGTTTAGCTAGGTAAGAAATGGAGAGTTCCAAAACAGTCAAATTAAGTTCAACATGTATTTTTACTAATAGGTCATAATAAAAATAAAAACAAGGACCTGACAAATCCACCAAATCCACCGTTAGCGTATATCATCATCATCATTTATATAGCGCCACTAATTCCGCAGCGCTATACAGAGAACTCACATCAGTCCCTGCCCCATTGGAGCTTACAGTCTAAATTCCCTAACACACACACACAGACCAGGGTCAATTTGTTAGCAGCCAATTAACCTACCAGTATGTTTTTGGAGTGTGGGAGAAAACCGGATCACCCGGAGGAAACCCACGCAAACACAGGGAGAACATACAAACTGCACACAGATAAGGCCATGGTCGGGAATCGAACTCATGACCCCAGTGCTGCAAGGCAGAAGTGCTAACCGCTTAACCACCGTGCTGCCCCGTATATGTTCCAAATATTACAAAAATAAAGTAAATCAAGCAACCAGCTATGATTGATGGCCCTGAGTGATAATACTGATCCATCATGTACGATGAGCTGACATCCATGTCCTCCTGCTGGATCAATTCATATTCACTCTGAAATCCTTGTACTGAAACCTGCAGTGTGACTGCTCAGGGGCAGTGAGAGATTTCCAGATCACCACATGTGTGCTGTGAACAGGGCCATTTTAATAAATGATGAAATGGTCAATAACCTAGTGATCATGCAGCCAGGGATTCCACCACTAGCTCTCTATTAAAGTCTGAATGGAGAAGTCACTCACAGACACCAGGGTATTTTTAGGAAGACAAGAAACCATCTTTTAAAAAAAAAAAGCAGGTCAAAAACTTGAAATTCTATGATTAGTTCTAAACATTAAAACCATTAATGTTCCAAGATTGGCCAAATCTGTGAGGCCAGTCTTTAACCCTAGACCTAAGATGTACAAACAAGACCTTTAAATGTCAGACTTGCTAGTAGGTGAAGCTCTAAAAGTGGCTACATCAGCCCCCTGGTGTCTTAGGAAAATGAGTGCAATAGGTGACCCAATGACCCAAAGAGCGGAGTACATTCTTTCAGATTGCAAGACCATGATCATTGTAAGATATCATTTAATGAACGATGCAATATAATGCTTAAATGTAACTCTAAATCTAGAGTCTCTAAATCTTAATAGGAAACCCAGTTGAAGTTCCAAATTGTTTGAGTTAAGTCTTATGGTATCATTTGTACCAATGGAAACAGAAAATGTAGTTTTCGTCTTTATAATTTCCTCTTTTGGGATACAAAAGCCCAATGTCTTTCCAAAACAAGCAGGGGCCCACTAATTGGATATTTGCCCAGGACGGCTAAAGGCTTACAGCAGACCTGAGCATATGTTCAAATCTTAAACTTATCTGAAACCCTCCAAGTAAAAATCACTGACACCTCTAGCCCAAGCCTTATAGGCTGAGCTACATAAAGAGTGGGTGGTTATGTTATGGCAATTCCAAACTGAGACCAGGGAAAATGACTCTGGACTGTAGAACTTCTTCACCCCTCTTCTGCATTGATATATTATATTTTACCAGCACGTGAATCGACACACTAAAGTGATGAAAAACTACTGAACTTCAGATTTAAACGCTGATAAAACTCAGGTACTTTTCAGAAAGAAAAGGATTTAAAATATTACAGTTTCCCTTAAAAACTTGGAAACTGAGATCTCTCAGGCCTTAAACTGCACTGTAACTAGGTTATCTCTATGAAAGGTCTAGAAATTGCTGTACAATCAATATGGGTCAGTTAAGTTGTGCAGCACTATCTGACAAACCTACAAAAGTGGAATTGGTAACAATAATCTGTGCATGTTTGCTGCTGTTAATTTGATTTATAAAAAAGCCTGACCCTTGTCATGTAATCCTAAGGATAGATAAAACTGATCACAAACGTTCCACACCAAAAATGTCACTTCTTCTTGTCTTAATTGGACATACTGATCCAACACTGACTGTCATAGTCAGTATGAGAACTTTTATTAAGTTAGATGTTCCAATAGCTGAGATAACAGACAGGTTTATGCTTGCAGGGACTTTCCTAGAGAAGCACAAAGACGAACTTTGGTTGTCATCATGACAGTCTGTTCTTCACATCAAAGGACCGTGGAGATATGTTATACCACGATAAAAAGATATTTCCAAGGATTCCAAAGATTTCAGAGAGAGATTTTTTAATGCCTATGATGCTCATAGATATTGAATACACACTTCTTAGGAGTGCTCTTTACACAAAGATCAGTTCAACAGCAAGGCTTACAAATTGTCCCAAAAACCTCAGGTGTAATAGTTTAGGATCTACAGACCTTTGTATAGCCTAACTCAGTGTTTATGAGTCCACCATACCTAGAAAGAAACCACTGCTCGCTAAAAAGATCATTTCTGTCCAACATGACAAAAGACAATCTGGATGACACAGGAGACTACTGTAGGAATGTTCTCTGGATGGATAAGAAGAACGTAGAATTGGGTTTGGGTTTGCTTTGCTGACTTAGGACCTAGACATCTCACAATCATTGAAGCAAAAAAAATATGCATATACGAGTGCAGGATTCAATGTCATGACCTTAACACAATTTCAATTGTTGTGGAACCAGCAGAAGTCCCATGCTCAAGGCCCTACTCGAGTTTTGGGAGATTCTCACCCCAGTCAGCAGAGTTCCATTTATATTTCTCTAGGCTGTTCTGTCTTGAGAAGTATCACTTACATGGCTAAAATGAATAAAGGTGACTATATAGCAGCATGGACAGCTGCCGCAGAAGTGACTATGATTGGCGCTTCACGCATGCGAACACGCACATATGTAACTACTCCTATCATAGCTTGCTGCTTGTTCTACAAGCATGATTTCATTTTATTTATTTACTTATCTTATGTCTAAATCCAGTGCAATATACATAAAGGGAAAGAAGACAAAGTGAGCAGCATACAGACAATGTAAATAATCATTGTGGTCAGTTTGCTTTGAAGGGAGTATATATGAAACATAATTACACCCATGGCTCCTTATGGGAAGTTTGGGACTGGTCAATTAGATTACTTTAATAAAAAAATAAAGTGTCACCTAGCCTTTAAAAGGCCAATTTTACACATATATCGCAGGCTTTTACATTTAAGTGATCTGTTCAAGGTTAAAAGGCAACTCATGTACGACTTTTGCTCAGTATGACAAAACAAGGCATAATTCAAATATAACATGAAAATTAACCAGTGAATTCATCCACTTTATAGGTGGTCGTATTGCTGATTTCTCAGTCTACAAGGATGGCGCAGCATATGAGGCGACATATATATGTACTCAAGTTGACTACTGATGTTAGGGATAATAAATTATCTTTGTGAAAACCCCATTCCTTCTCAAATAAAACACTACAACCAAAATATTAAACATTATCTATTTACGCTAGAACCTTTTCTGTAACCCACAGTATCCTAGTTGTGCCTACTTGCAAATACTTACCAAGTTAAATTTTTAAAAACCACAGACAAAAAACTTTATTTATTAATGTGAGCTTTTGTTTCACAACACAAACCAAAATAAAATGCTGCAGAATATTTAGCAATTTAAAGTGCATTGTTTAAATATGAAACATTGTAAATGTGATATTTATGTAGCTGAGTACATCTAAGCCAATCATGGGGAAAGAAAACATATCATTCTGAGCTTGTGCTGGAGTCTTTATAGAGAAGTTTTTTTGCAGTATTTACTAAGCATGTTACATTTTAAGCACTTCAAAAAATATGTTTATTGCTAAATTAGTAAAAAAGTACCTGATGGTTCTTAAACGGGTCAGTGATAATGTAGCTGAAGAATAAGTTTCTCCTACTTTCAGGCCACTTTGCAAAGGAAAAAAATCTTCTTGCACGTTCAGCAGGTTCTGTTCATTTTCATTTAACTCTTTCACGTACAGATGAAGCTTTTGTAACAAGTGCTAAGTGCAGACACGCTCACCTTAATTCTCCTCCGTTTCCCAGTTTCTTAGTTGCCATGAATGCCTTGGAGTAGCCGGAAAAGCAGGCATTTCGATCATTGGATCCAACAGCAACAAATCACTCAAAGGGAGGCTCGGCTTGCTAGAATCCCAGTGATTGGCTCCTTGCACTTTATAGTGCAGGAAGCTTTCGATCGCTTTGCCGAGTTTAGGTGCAGCCATTCTGTTCCTCTTTATAACAATGATAACACCTGCCATCAATGTTCTTGTCTAGATTCTGGTTTTGACCTCTACTCTGAACGTGGAAAACTTTCTGGAGTACTGTCTGTCCTGACCTTTGCTTTGGATTTTACTACTCTCTGGATTGCTGCCTGTCCTGACCCGTGCTTTGGACCTCACTAATATATGGGTCGCTGCCTGCCCTGACCTTTGACTTGAACCTAAGTTCTCACTGGAACTCTGCCAGCCCTGACATTTGATCTGCCTGACTTCTGTGCAGAAATAAGAACAGGCTTGTGCAAATCCCTGTATTTCTTGTCCAGTACTGTACCACTTCATTGGTATCTCCTATATACCTTGTTTCAGGATCAGTTCCAGAATATGCCCCTACTATAAAGTGCCTAAGACCCAGGGTCAACAAAGTACCAGTGTGCATCTCTTGTTCTAAGTGAATTGTTGTTACTAAAGGGGAAATCCACATTTAGCCTGGTTCTAGGCGTTTATTCCAGGAATTTCAACGTCTGGCCTCAAAGTTTACACCTCAATGTCCAGACGGAGTTTTGGATTTTTCTGGTAATAACTTTTGCATTTACACAGGGAGAGGTTTTGTAGGCTAGGTGGTTACCTGATTTTGAGTATTTAATATCTTTTTTAAAAGAGAAAATGGCTTGATACTGGCTGGAATACTAAACTACAGCAGTTAAAACAAACTAGGATATATAATAAAAGAAAATTGTAGGTGCAAAGAACGCAGTAGGTTAATTTTAAATGTGCAATACAGTATTAGGAGAACAAGGCAAAAAAACACATTAAATTTCCCATTATTCCTGCCAAAATTACTCTATGGGAGTTTTGCCAATTGTTGCTTAAAGGTATAGAAGTATTTAATCAGTTAGTTCTAAGAACACAGACATGAATAAAGAATGGTACCAAAACATCCTCCGACAGCAACTTCTCCCAACCATCCAAGAACAGTTTGGTGACGAACAATGCCTTTTCCAGCATGATGGAGCACCTTGCCATGAGACAAAAGTGATAACTAAGTGGCTTGGGGATCAAAACATCGAAATTTTGGGTCTATCGCCAGAAAACTCCCAGACCTCAATTGAGAACCTGTGGTCAATCTCCAAGAGGCGGGTGGACAAACAAAAAACCACAACTTCTGACAAACTCCAAGCATTGATTAGGCAAGAATGGGCGGCCATCAGTCAGTATGTGGCCCAGAAGCTGATTGACAGCATGCCAGGGCGAATTGCAGAGGTCTTCAAAAAGAAGGGTCAGCACTGCAAATATTGACTCTTTGCATAAACTTAATGTAATTGTCAATAAAAGCCTTTAAAATGCTCGTAATTTTACTTCAGTATACCATAGCAACATCTGACAAAAAGGTCTATAAACACTGAAGCAGCAAACTTTCTGAAAACCAATATTTGTGTGATTCTCAAAACTTTTGGCCATGACTGTACTCTATCAAAAGTTATAAGCAGGCATAGGACCAGGAACAAGTGTAAATTATGTGTGTGTGTGTATATATATACACACACGACAAAAACACACTGTCACCTTTCCCTGCTAGCCATACCAAACCAGAAAAAACTAAATTTTCATGTTCTATGTGAACAAGTTGGATGTATGATCTTGACTTACAATTTCCCCACACCATGTTTGACAGGAGCCTCACAACAATACTTTATGTTAGGGTACCCTGCTCCTTCCACTATCTCACTCTCAGTATGATTGCCGCCATACCCCTCCTCACATCTGGACACTACCCCTGACACATGCAGCCCTGCCCTCAGTAACATAACACCACCAGTGGACAAGTCACTGCCTTCCACACTCATCTCCTGCTGCTATGAGCATTCTGGCAATCTCATTGGCTACAGGTTGTTCTGTCCCCGCCCACTTCAAAAGTGAGGACTTGCTATGAGCATTTTTGCAATCTCATTGGCTACAGGTTGTTCTGTCCCTGCCCACTTCAACTTAAAGGTGCTCCGACTGTAGTCAAATGCACTTTAATGATCCATGCACCTCAGGGCTGAATGGGCAGTTAAGTGCAAAGCCGAAACTGGGTCTGGTGGTGGAGATGAGAGATATGGGGAAAAAGAGGGGCACCTCTCAGTGGCTGGCACCCAGTGCCATTGTCCTGAGATAGTTATTTAGAAAAAAAAGCCCTCATCATAGTTACCAATGCATGTGCTTTAAATTATATATAATTTTATGTATAAATAAGATATACCGTTTGCCACATTATTATTCATCTTACAACAAGGTATTCCATCATTGTGGTAAGTCACTAAATAAAACATAAGGATGTTAAATGAAATAAAGATCTTTTCAGCATACACCGCATGATAAGGGGGCGTATTCACATTAATTCTACATGGTGCCGTTAATAACTTGTTTGGAATCTTGCTGATGTTTGACAAATGATGTTCCCGCTATTATCTATCTGAATTTGAGTTCACTCACTGTAAACACATCTTATTTATATGCAAATAGTTCCATGCAGGGAAATATGTACACTTTTCGCTTGTCAACAGTATTTTCTATGCAAACATACAATAAAAGATTGCCTTTATGTTCATCAGAAACTGATAAAATCTATTAGGCAAAGGGATAAATATAAGTCTAAGCAATATTTTATGACTTTATGTTTTAGTTGCTTCATTGCTCCCCAATGAATTTATCCAACCTTTTTATTTTATATTAAAGATTAAGACAACATCTGAATGCTATGGTTCCTCTTTAAATCTCTTCTAACACAAGTAATGAGAGCCACGGAGATGTGAATACAGGCCGCACTACGCTGGGCCTTGTTTGGCAGTTGGCATCTCCTTAGGCATTGTGGAGCAGATGCAGAGTGGGAAATAGACCAGTTGGCGTAGCGTATCTTGCATGAAATCACTCTGCGCATGCCTAGAAGGTTAGCGCACACATATGTGGCTATGTAGAACTGTTCGATTCCACCACTTACGCCTGCCTGCATCTTTAGAGGTAGGACAGGGGAGGAAAGGAGTATTTTAATGTTGGCCGAGTTCAGCAAAGGCTTGTTTATGCAAATACGGCACATGTAGACCAACAGAAAAACGTATATACGCCGGTTGGGAGGCCATTTCCATTATTTTTCCTTTAAAATGTTTCTAATAGGCTGCTGAGTTGAGTCTTGCCCCCTTGGGATAAAAATAACCCGCCTTCCGCTGCTTGTGGTATAAGGCAATGGCTGGGTCCCAGGGAATGGATTCCCTCTTTTGCTACATGGGGGAGGTGGGGAAGCAAGATTAGCAAGATAGGAAGTTCTATAAAACTTTACTTTTAAGTATGTTTAATTATTAATTGTGCACACTACATGCTGAGCCAATACTCTCTTCAATTTTTACTGGAAAATTTGGTAGATAGTAAAGACAAAGTAGCGCAAAACAGGAAAAGGAATATATAAATAAAATTAGCACTAAACCCATTTCTATGCCATCATCTGAATATTGCTGCCTCTTTATGCAAACTTATCCGCTTTGCATAGCCTGTAGATTACAAAGAAGGATCCAGAGACAATTGTTAATAAGCCACTGTGGAACACAGACTTCTGGGAAATGATATTTACATTGCAGCCTTTTGAGTCAATACTTTGCCAAATGAGCATTCAGAGCATGGCAAAAAACAGTTCTCAACTGGACATCACCTAAAGACTGCTTTATACTAGTCAGAGCTCATTAGTGAAGGATACAGATTCCTACTCAACATGCAATATGCAATAAGGCAGCTTCTATTGAAACAATTGAACAGGTAGGTGGAATTTAAACCAAGTGCAATCTATGTTTGAAAAGCACAGACTTGTGGGAAATGACATTGGCATGGCTGGCTAGAAGCACATGGTCAAGAAATATAGAGGGGTTTATTTCATATGTGATATGGAAAAATATGGTTCATTTAATATTACAATGGTTCAGTATGTATTCATTTAGATATTAATAATCATGAAAACAAACACATATAACTTACCTAGTGGATACTGAACAGCCTTTAAAAGCCTCCGCATTCTGGTGTCTCTTGATGATGTGTGACACGTCAGTACAGACTTTGTTAAGAAGAACATTTTTCGACTTTCAGAATTTGTCAGCTGCCAATTCACTCATGATTTATAGCTTGTGCTCAGTTGGTCTTAAAATCGAAGGATTATATAATTGCTGCAGACTATTCATACAATATTAGTAATGTGCGAATAAAAATAGTATCAAGGTATAAATAGTGGGGGAAAAAAACCAACTTGTTTTATTACCAAATATCATTTTCCAGAAATGAAATCAATGTGGCTACATGGCGTTAGTCTTTTCAGCAAAATACCACCTGCGATTCTTAGCTTATGTAGCGAGACTGATGCAATAGTTTTTTCTTGTTAAATGTAGGCCAGAAAAAAAAGAACTGCTTAGCGATGCTGACAAAATGCTTCCTTTGCACTTAAACACTCTGTAACACAAAGACAAATACTGTATAAAGCACAACATGTTCTTAAACCAAATAAAATATAAAAATGCAGTCCTTATTTAAAGAGAAATACCAATGTCCAATGTCCACCTAACATATACATGTCTATACCCATGTATTGTACTGTACGGACACTATATATATCTATCTATCGCTATAGATATATACATATAAGACACAAGCCCCACACATAGTGTAGACAAAACTTTAAATAATGCAATATCATAAGTGGATAATAACCACGTACCAAAAGGAAATAAATATGAGGCTTATCTGATGTAATATTGGTGGAAGCAGGAATCTTCTTCAATATAAATTCACAGTGAACTGATAATTCCACAGGAGGACTATAACTCAAAAAAAAGTGCCAAAGTGTAGTATGCCCTTTGTAGAGTGACAACCCCTCAGGCTTTCAATATAAAAAAAATGTAATAACAAATTAAAAACAATAAACGAGGTATACAAATGCCTGTACATTAAATAAAAATAATAAAGGGTTATCTGACGTCCACAATAGTACGCCAAGGATGACAACAGGAAACGGCTTTCAGGCCTCAAAGCAGTCCTACAGGCAGGCTAGCATAGACAAGAGCTTCAGGTAAGTGCCCCCATGACGCGTTTCGTCATTATGACTTTATCAAAAGGGTTATGGATTATATATATATATATATATATATATATATATATATATATATATATATATGTGTGTGTGTGTGAAATTAGGTAGTTTGTAAAACTGAAGGAAGATTGGGTTTACACTGATATGATTACTAAAGGATTCTCACATCTAACAATTCATTATGCATACTATGATTGCATATCAGCAATGAAGCATATTCACTCCTATTCATGAGCATTCCGCCTATCAATTCACTAGGAATCACTGAGGCATTAAATGGGATTTATAGCACGACACATGTTGCACAAAACACCTCATACTGACAACCACACGTGATGCGCTATCGCAATTGGTCCATGATCCTGATAATAATCTGATTGGAGTTGATCACATCATATGGGGTATGTTGGTAAATGATGTTGGAAGACTGGATCTTGCTCAGTTTTGTCCCTTACCTGTGGTCTGACTGGACACTGATCCCACCACTAAGACCCTGCGCTGAGCAACAGTTTATACCTGTTTGTGGTGAGCCTTAGAAAAATGAATTAATTGGCCACATTTTTAGTTTGTGGTGGAATAATCCTTTAAATATACGGACAACCTATCGTTCATATCTACTATACCATTCTGTAAAATAGAACAACTAGCGTACTTTCCATTCAGGGAAATAACAATTTACACTTAACATAGGCCTAGTACATATCAACCACTGTGTGACTTCAGCAAAACCTTATACTATTGTGCAACCGCAATTGTTGCTAACAGTTTTTGGTTTATTTTGTTTAGTTTTTTTTATCAGCAGTGATTAGAATAAACTGAGGCCAGGACTGAACCTTGTGTGGAACATAATAAGTGCATATATAGTGTATAGTACAGCTTTCTATGGCATTTACCTTATACTATACTTTGGAGGTATAATAATTTAGAAACCATAATCACAGTGGAATAACAATTTCATTTTCCTTGGCAATTCACGTTAAATGAATCAAGAGAACAAATGCAAATAGACATCTTCCATTTCCTCTCTTAATCTCCAACAGCTTCACTGTAGAAATCAGTCCCTGTGCCAGTCGTAGCATTCAGTACAGCTGCAAATTACTCTTCCCACTGTACAGTTCAATTTCCCTGCCGTCTGTGTACGTCGCAGAGCAGTGTCACAGGGAAATCTCCTGGTGCCCAGGCATAATATTACTAATAGCAGAAATTAGCAATGTAAAGTGTGACTGGCTATACATTTAAATCTGATTCTAGCATCACAGTCAGAAATCCCATAAGGAACTATTTAAGATAGAAAACAACATCTTAACACAATTCATGTTTCTTAAAATAAAGCTCTCTCTCTCACTCTCTCTATATATATATAAATAAATAAATAAATATATATATATATATATATATATATATATATATATATATATATATATATATTGTATATATAGATATATAGATATAGATATATTTTTCTCTCTCTCTCTCTCATATATATATATATATATATATATATAATCTATGAATCTATATCTATATATCTATGAATCTATATCTATTTATCTACATATATATATATATATATATATATATATATATATATATATGTATAGATATATATTTATCTCTCTCTCTCTCTGTATATATATATATAGATAGGTAGATAGATAGACAGACAGATAGATAGACACACTGCGATATAATAAACATTGTTATTAATAAAAAAAACCTGATTATTACATAAAATCTCTAATTGCTTTACCGGTGTGTTTAACTATAACACATTTTCTAGGCTTGTGATATAAATTATAGGAATTGGTCATCGGGTGCCATCACAGTATAAATAAAATTCTGGGTAGATGACACTTATTTACAGAATTTGCTTGCGACTATTAATTTAGATACAACATAAACTTCCTATTTAATAGAAACAAATATGCTCCAACCCCTAGAAACCAATCAGATAATCAGCATGATAATCAACAAGCCATGTACAGATTTATTTAATAAACTGAATGTAGAGTTTAGTTTGTTCTTATTTTTACTCATTACAATGCGGTGCATCTTTCATGAATCCCATTATATTAATGGAAGCAAATGCCTGATATCTGTGGTTTATTTAATGACATGTCAAGAGCATCAATGAGCTATTTATTAGCTCTATCAACCTATCAGGCATTAGCTTTCATCGATCTAGTTGCTTAAGACAGATGAAAGCTAATATCTGATTGGTTTCTGTAGATGATAACCTGTTTCTAATTTATCATGTTATAACTGTTTGGAAATTTCAATGTAGAACATTATCCGTTCCGGAGAACAAATAATTTTGCTTCTGAATAGCACTTAGATCTTTTATGTGTATGTCTGTGTTTATAACTTTATAGCTGACAACAATGGGTATAGTAAATGATTCAAATAATAATTCTAAAAATAATAGGGCCCTAAAAAGCATTTTGCTGTTGCATTGAGAGATAGAGGGGAACCAACATTTAAAACCAAACTTGTTTTTTTCTATAGTGTGCATTACAGTCATTTAAGACGGACTAAGACAGCCAATGTCATTACTCTTTTTAATAAGGATACTGGTAATGGCCTTCTCGTTGCCATCCGTTAACAGAACTTCTTTTGCTTCTGCGTAAACAGCGACCTAAAAATAAGACGAGAGGGGGAAAGAATTAGGAATCGCTGGCTGGCTGTCTGCGCGGGAGTGGAGACAGGAGTGACAAGCATTCAGTATCATGCTTCTTCACCTATTTCTCCGTAACAATCTTCAATCTTTTTCATTTTATGTCTGCATTATTTTAATCATTCAATCAAATCAGTCAATACTTTTATCTTTCTATTTTCGGGAGTCTCTATCTTGCTATCATTCTGTTCAGTAATTGCATTGTGACAGCGGATGATGGTATTCAGAGAGGCTTTCATTTGCGGGTTCTGTTTATCTAGTAGAACCATCATACCAGGCCTGTCATTCTGCCTTTCAGCCTCTCTCTGTCTGGCTGCCTGATGCCCTTCATATAACTTTGCATTGCAGGCTGATGGCTTTGTAAGGGTAATTTTTTTGTGAGCTTGACATGCTCGCACATTGGGCTGTAACCTCAACACATTGTATAAATGCGACAGGTTTGTCAAATGCCAATCAGTGTAACAATATGCCTTTATTTGCAGAGACATAGAAACTTGTCTAATGCACAGCGCTGCAACATAATATCTTCTGAATACATGACTCACGAACCGAAGAATGGTCACCGACTCTCCTGAATGGCCAATCTAATTCAAAAGAATCTAATTACTGAGAGCTCTGGATCATGTTTGTTGGTGTAATAATGCAGGCAAAACATTAGTGGCTATATCATGGTGCTCCAACTGTGATTCGCAGGGCTATTCCTGTATTTTAGCAAATGGGACAATAATCTGGGGGATCGGAGAAAAGAAAAAAGAAGAAGAAGAAGAAGCGAGCGTCAACTATGGAAAGACTGAACATATTGTGGATTGGAATGTCACAACAAGAGATATCGACTACACTCAAGGAAAATGTTTCTGCTCTCCGAGGCAACCATAAAATCAATATGAAACGAAAAGCAAGGCAGCCTGGAAGGTCTCTCAAGACTGCAGCTTGACCGCAGCTGACGCTGGTGACAGTTCTCTGACCCAGCAGTCGGAGGCAGTGGAACCGTTTCCCCCTTTTGTTCGACTCTGTGAATGGAATTGGAATTGAGAAAAGACCTACCATGAGACCAGCCAAGCATGTCATGCCACCCCCTAGCTCACACACAGCAAGGTCCCTGGAAGACAGAAAGAAAGCCATACAAATGAGAAGAACACGGGCAGACATACATATATATATATGTTACCAGAATAAACTGCCATCTGCAGTAGGAGTAGAAGAGAGAAAAAAAAAAGTTGCCAGGAAGTTGTAGGGACACTACCCAGCGACCTCATGGCGTTTTGCGTTTTAAAAATAATTATGATAAAGAAAAGTCACAAAGCAGGCAAACCGCGGGGGGTTCCCTCATTAGTGCTTTCTGCGACATTACCACCGCTGAGCTACAAAAAAAATCCAAGAAACTTCTTTTTTTTTTTTTTCCTCTCTTTCTCCTTTGTCAATAGTACTCTCTATTAAAACCGAAACTTGCTAGAGTAGCGAAATGTAATTGTTAGTGCAAAATTGCATTAATAATCCTCTTTGGTTCTTAGAAACACTACATTTTTGAATGTATCTTCATGCATAAATTAAAATTGCATCAAACTGATTCATCCTGGGTTTTAAATTTTTTTTGTTCTGTATCTATCACCCGAAGATAACTTTGTACTCAAGCAATATCGCGTTACAATAAAGACCTGTGTGACTGTCAGCGGCTTTACAAAAGAAATATGGACTGCGTCCGCCCAGCAGTTGGTAGTACACTGGGCCTTTTAAATTTCAATTGCTGCAGTGCTGGCACGGCACCAGGTATTATAAGTAAGAAAATACACAATCTCCAGATACGGCCAGTGCTGGCAGACACGGCTAAATGATACGGTGGGCTTTTTTATTTTTTTATATTGCATAATGCTCAATAGTTCTAATGACAGAAGAGAGTTTACGAAATGCCTGTTATTCTGTCTGACCTTCACAATACGCATTGATTGACTGAAGACGCACTTTTGTTTCCCAAAAAATCAAAGTGAAATAAAATGCCTGAAGTGGAAATCAGAAGTCTTTGACGTACAGCAACGCTTGCTGTGCAATATTAGTACCCACAGGCAGTTTAGCACGCTTTGTCAAGAGCAACATGTTGTCCCCTTGTACTTTTTCTCCCCCCATACATGTATATTCTAGTGATTTTGATCATAACCAATCTAATGGTAAGAACACATTATTTATATCTATATACATTGTTTTTTTTTACCTGAACAAGTCTTTGTGTTTGAGACAGTAGTAGGCCAGTACCTCTTCAGAGGGCCAGATGCCTGTAAAAAAAAATAAAAGCAACACATAAACAGGCATACCTTTCATTATGATATTGTTTCTTAAATAATGGTGAAGATATACAATCTTTTGATACTGAAGAACCTAACAAAAGTGGAGAACTAGTGATACAACAGGGTGGAGCATTGATGCCAGCTCCGCCCACTACATCTCTGGATAGGTTGTAGAGAAGAAAAGATATCCGCACTAGGTATATTTCATAACAAAGTCTAATAATAGGCTCTAATTATTATGGCCTATCAATCAGGATGATTGAATTATGGTACAAAACATCCTGAGCGGTGCACCCTATACACCAAAGTTATAATGAAGTGTCAAAGAGAGGAAAAGTAGGTGACTGAGGGGCACTCAGAGACGATGTATGAATATGTATATGAAATAAAATAAAATCAATTTTTAATGATATGCCTTAAAAATTGTGTATTAACATTTCATCCTAAACCTCAAAGCTAGCGAAATATTTAAAAACAAAAAACAAAACAATAATTGTTAAAATTGCAGATCCACTGCAAACTTAGCTCAGTGAATTGATATAGATGAGTTCATATAGAAATTACACTATTAAAGAAGAATTCCCTATTAACAATATTGACCTCTAGGTATCTTAAACGATATATAGGATCAAAAGGATGCCATTGTAGATCAAAAGAAGCCCCTTGATAAGGGTTATAGTGGTGACTAACTAATATATCATAGTCAAAATTATTAGGAGATTGAGTAACAATTCAGAGTAAGCCCCTATTTGTATAGTTAGTTATTAAATAATAAAGGGTAACTTGGGAGAGATGCCAGTGAACCTTTAGAAGCAGTCCCCCTAGTGGTCGCTAGTATAGAGAATCTCAGGTTTGTCCTGTATCTACTAACTCTGATAGTAAGTCTCCTAGAGGTCTGTATATGAGAACAAGGTGTGTTTGTTAAATAGACTCAGGGAACAACGTGAGAACCCTGATGGTAGTAACGCTAAATATCCTACACTATTTCTCCCTAAATGCCCTATATATTCTAAAACCGCTAATAGGTCAATCAAGGGTAGGAGAGAATAGTGAGAGCGTGAGTAGATGATATTACATATTATGAACACTGAGCTAAGAAACGCCAACGCGCGTTTCGCTGAACAGCTTTATCAAGGCTAACAGAGCCTCTTATTCGTATGTCTTAAATAGTCAGTCAGATCAGCCCCTGAAATGACGCTTAAGGTTCAGCCAATCACGCCACAGCATGAGTGGCATTGATGGACATGTGCCTTAGCCAATGGAGGGGAATTAGAGCGGTTAGGCTCCGCCCCCAAATCGCTGTGATGCAAGGATAATGAAAAGACTAAAAAATAGAAGCAAAACAGCTGCAGTTCTTACTGTTATATATGCTGATTTTGTCAGAAACTTTGTCAAATGTGGTCAAGGAATAAATACTATCAGAAAAGAGATTTCAGTCATATTATTAATAAGATTAATATCGGTTAGCTGTTCCTATAAATTCATGGAAATATAAATGCTAACAATAGTAAACTAGTTTACTATTGTTAGCATTTATATTTCCATGAACTTATAGGAACAGCTAACCGATATTAATCTTATTAATAATATGACTGAAATCTCTTTTCTGATAGTATTTATTCCTTGACCACATTTGACAAAGTTTCTGACAAAATCAGCATATATAACAGTAAGAACTGCAGCTGTTTTGCTTCTATTTTTTAGTCTTTTCATTATCCTTGCATCACAGCGATTTGGGGGCGGAGCCTAACCGCTCTAATTCCCCTCCATTGGCTAAGGCACATGTCCATCAATGCCACTCATGCTGTGGCGTGATTGGCTGAACCTTAAGCGTCATTTCAGGGGCTGATCTGACTGACTATTTAAGACATACGAATAAGAGGCTCTGTTAGCCTTGATAAAGCTGTTCAGCGAAACGCGCGTTGGCGTTTCTTAGCTCAGTGTTCATAATATGTAATATCATCTACTCACGCTCTCACTATTCTCTCCTACCCTTGATTGACCTATTAGCGGTTTTAGAATATATAGGGCATTTAGGGAGAAATAGTGTAGGATATTTAGCGTTACTACCATCAGGGTTCTCACGTTGTTCCCTGAGTCTATTTAACAAACACACCTTGTTCTCATATACAGACCTCTAGGAGACTTACTATCAGAGTTAGTAGATACAGGACAAACCTGAGATTCTCTATACTAGCGACCACTAGGGGGACTGCTTCTAAAGGTTCACTGGCATCTCTCCCAAGTTACCCTTTATTATTTAATAACTAACTATACAAATAGGGGCTTACTCTGAATTGTTACTCAATCTCCTAATAATTTTGACTATGATATATTAGTTAGTCACCACTATAACCCTTATCAAGGGGCTTCTTTTGATCTACAATGGCATCCTTTTGATCCTATATATCGTTTAAGATACCTAGAGGTCAATATTGTTAATAGGGAATTCTTCTTTAATAGTGTAATTTCTATATGAACTCATCTATATCAATTCACTGAGCTAAGTTTGCAGTGGATCTGCAATTTTAACAATTATTGTTTTGTTTTTTGTTTTTAAATATTTCGCTAGCTTTGAGGTTTAGGATGAAATGTTAATACACAATTTTTAAGGCATATCATTAAAAATTGATTTTATTTTATTTCATATACATATTCATACATCGTCTCTGAGTGCCCCTCAGTCACCTACTTTTCCTCTCTTTGACACTTCATCTCTGGATAGGTCTCATTAAAATTACCTGCAAATCCATAGAT
Organism: Mixophyes fleayi; assembly: GCF_038048845.1. Lineage (NCBI taxonomy): Eukaryota > Metazoa > Chordata > Amphibia > Anura > Limnodynastidae > Mixophyes > Mixophyes fleayi. The sequence goes on from NC_134404.1 coordinate 321,675,071, forward strand.
TAAGCTGTAACTATTAGAACTTGCATATATATATATATATATCTATATAATATAAATGTCTAGTGGCGTGTGTTGGTCTGTCTGTGTGTGTGGAAAAAATAAAACCAAGCTGCAGCGCCACCTGCTGGGTCGGAGTTATACACTGACCTACTAAATTCTTAGTGTGTGTGGAAAAAAAAATTCAGAAAGGGCTGAAATTTGGTATACTAAGATGTTTTTAATTTGTTAATTTAATTTGTTAATTGTTAAAAGTGTTTATAAAGATTTAAAAAATATATATATGTATTTCTTGAAGGAGAAGTGACAGTTGGGAGTGGTTGGTGGTTGCCGGGGGTGACAGTTGGGAGTGGTTGGTGGTTGCCGGGGGTGACAGTGGGGAGTGGTTGTTGGTTGAGGCCTGGGCTGTGGCCCAAATGCATGACAAGAACCTTTTTAACACCTTAAGTAGCTTGATTTGACTAGAATGCATGAGTATCATGCACGGGTTAACTTATATATTTATATATATATATATATATATATATATATATATATATATATATATATATAAAACAAAAAAACAATAAAAAGCCTAAAGTCTAACTCTCCTGGCTTTCACTTATTTGTATAATTGTATCATTCTCCATACATTTATAAGTCCTTTAAGTTCAATGTAAGCATGTATATGTGTAAATCTCATAGGAATAATACCATCTGACAGTAACAATGGTGCAATGCCAAACTTTCCAACTCTCCAATCTGGCCCTGAGATAGAATGATACATCATTAAAGGACAACAAAAACATAGAATAGAATTTTAGTGTTACTGTGACTCAGTTGTAAACTAGAGAATAATGTGATTAATTATTGAGCTTTTTCTCTGTGAAAGTCACATCCCACAACTTGCAGACAATAAATATAGGACACACTACTCAAAGAGCAAAGCCCAAACCTATATAGTGACATCGGAGGCCACACTACCTGAGAATGATGCAAGGTAGAGAAGCCCTGCTCAACGAGCTTCAGAAATGACAGCTGTGATATATAAGACAACACTATGTTGAGATATTATATATATATCTATCTCTCTCTCTATATATATATACACACATATACATATATATATATATATATATATATACACACACATACACACGCACACACACACACCCACTATGTTGATCTCCCCCTTTTCTGCTATAACAGCCTCCACTCTCCAGGGAAGGCTATAAGGGCTGTAAGTTCCAATTCATCCCAAAAGTGTTGGATGGGGATGGGTTTGAGGTCAAGACTCTGGGAACTGCTTTGTCCACTATCGGGCTGAAACAGGAAAAAGGCCTTCCCCAACCTGTTGCAGCAAAGTAGGAAGCACACAATTCTCTAGACTGTCATTATATGCTGTAGCGTTAAGATTTCCATTCACTGTATCTAAGAGGCCCAGGTCAAACCATGAAAAACAGCCTGCGACCATTTTTCCTCCTCCACAAAACATTACAGCTGGCAGTATGCATTTGGGTTGGAAGCGTTCTAACCTAACATCCATCATACTGCCAGATAGTGAAACGTGATTCGTCACTGCAAAGAATGCGTTTCCACTGCTCCAGAGTCCAATGGCTGTGAGCTTTACACCACTCTAGATGAAGTCTGGCATTGCGTGTGGTGATCTGAGGCGCCTATGCGGCTGCTCTCCCTAGTGAGTGTTGCAAGCATAGTTGATTTTTCTCCGGATTGGTATCTTTCAACAATGAGACCTTGTAGATGTTTTGAAAGCAATGTTTGTGAACAAAGAAACCTGTAAGGAAATTCTACAGGAACAGTTGAATCTTTATTTGAGGTTAATCATAATCACTTTCATTGCTGGCAGGTGTATGCTAATCACCTTTAAAACACAATTTAGAATGTGATTGGTTAACTCTAAACACAGCTTCCGCCCCATTATGCAAGGGTGTGCACACTTATGCAACCAGGGTATTGTTGGTATTTTTATATTAACTTTTTTTCCTCAAAAAAATTGTCAATTTGTATCTTCATTTGCATTTTATTGGTTGCAAGGTCACATTAAAAATGGAAAAAGGTCTGATATGATTTATGTTGATTTAAGGCTTTACATTATATACACATACAATTTCAACAAAAGTGTGTAATCTTTTATATACAATGAGTAGATAGATAGATATTTGTGATACATAGCAGTTATACTTTATATAGTATATAAATAATTCCTCTAATTCCTTACACTCTCTCTCTTCCCGACTACATTATTACTGTACTGTAAAATGTCTCTCATACCACTTTCACATTGCCGCTCCTGCAATATTCTGGGTATATGAACCCGGGATGTAGCCGGGGGACAGAGCCTCTCACCCCACCAAATTCTCGGGTCGACCGAATTCACACCCGGCAACATCACAAGAGGAGCTTTGATTGTCTCCTCTTGTGATGTTGATAGTTTTCTGTTTTTTTTAAAAAAAACACTTTGATAGGCTCACTGTTCAGACTGACATCTACCCAGGTCGGACCCGGGAATAATCCTGAAAAAGTCCTGGATTCAATTCCCGGGTCATCCGTCCAGGATAGATGCAGGGGACCCGTTCAAACTCAGACTCGACCCGGGGGGCAACATGCTTCCAAATAGACAGAAACACTATAAACTTTGGAACGCTGTGTGGTTTGTTTCTCAATAGTAGTGAGTGGAGAATAATGTGCAAAGCCATCCAAGCACCAATTATCTGATCCTGTGACCGATATTATTATTGCTTGGTCCAAAATCCACCAAAATACATATACACATGGTGCCTCGAAAAAATAAAGTCCTCAATACATCTTTTAATTTTCAACCAAAAATGGAAGACATGGATTCTAAATTCGGAATACAGTGAAGGAAAAAATGTTGGCACTTATCCCCAAATCAAAAAAAAGGCACAAATAGTCTAGAACCTTTCTACAAGTAACTAAAAATAAATAACAAAAACAATGCAATTTAAATTGTATTCATAACCACTATGCAAGCTTAAAATTGAACAGGTGCTATGTATCAGCTCAAAAATGACACAGGGAGTTCATTGGCTTTATATGTGTAAGAAAGTAGTAGATCCCCTGTTGGCAATGATTTTGTGAGTTTTCCTCTCTGAAGTCTTACAGTAGAGTTGAGACTTTCCAAAAAAGATTAAAAATGCAGATAAAAGAGCACTGCAAACAAGCCAGAGGGATGATTAGACAATCTAGGGAAGCATAAGAGACCATTGCAAAGGCACTGGACATCCCTTAAAGAGCAGTGCAGTCCATCCATTACCAACACTTCTCCCCCTACATCTCTGACCTTGTCTTAAGGTATATACCTACCTGGCCGCTCCGCTCTGCGTCTGACCTCTGCCTCAATTCACCTCTCATTACCTCCTCCCATGCTCACCTCCAAGACTTCTGCCGTGCTGCCCCTAATCTTTGGAACTCCCTACCCCGTCTGACATGACTCTCCCCCAACCTTCAGTCCTTCAAACGCTCACTCAAAACTCCCCTTTTCAAGCTCACCTATCCTACCACCTCCTAACCATTCTATCTATCACCTCCTGTTCCTCGTCTGCCATCTACATTTTTCTCCCAGTTGGTCCTACTATTTCTCACCACTCTTCCCTTTAGACTGTAAGCTCTTGAGGACAGGGTCCTCTCTACCTATTGTCCTACGTCTGTCAACTGTCCCTCGTACGTCCTAACATGTCTTTGCTGCACTCTGTGTGAGTCCCCATAGCATTACTCACACTCATCTGTGCTACTTACATATATTACCTTATCTATTTGTTAATTGCTTCTGTATCTGGTGCTACGGAATCTGTGGCTCCTTATAAATAAATAAATAATAATCCATTGTACAGAAGTAGATGTATGAAACTACAACCACACTGCCTAGAACAGGTCACATACGTAAACTGAGCTATAGGACAAGAAGGACACTTCTCAAAGAAGCTACAGCAAGACCAATTGTGACCTTGAACGAGCTACAGAAGTCACTGACTGTAATGGGAGGACAATGCACATGGATCAACAGTCTCCAAGACATTCCACAAAAAGGACCTTTTGCAGGAAGGTGACAAGGAAGCATTGGATGAAAAGAACCAACAAGTATCACTGCCCTCAAAGAAATTGTAACATACCATCAAGAAGATATGTGGCAGAAAGTCTTATGGCACAAATAAAACTGTAACAAACACAATAAAATGACATATGTAATTATAACAGTTCAGATAATCTTCTCGCTCTCATAAATTAAAGACATATATTAAGTATTTTAGGATAAAGGATTGGTCCTAAAGTGCTATTGAAGTGATATTTCACGTGTAGCCACAAACCCACAAAGCTAACCACAGGTTCATCTTCAGTGGGTCCCACGGACCGTGAAATGTGCAGACATGTAGGCATAGCCACACATACAGACATATACAGCGGTATTGCAGGTTTGTTTTTTTTAGGTTTTTAAATGACCCTTAGTAAGTGAAGAAAGGCTGCCCTACAAACAGTCTTACATCAGTCAAGCAAGGTTGCAACTTTCTAAAGATCATTTAGTGGTGCTGGGAAAAAACTGTAAAAGCATATGATACAAGCACAGTTTGAGGTCGGCATAGTGCGAGATAAAGAAAGTGTGCGTGTCAGCTCCAGCTTGTGTTATCTGAGCTGTGAAGAGAGAGCTTGTTGTGAGCAGGTTATAATGCGACCGCTGGATCAACAGCTATGTTCTGAATAAAAGTCAGCTTTGTAAAACGTTTCACTGCTGCTCATCAGGACAAGCTTGTAATAACCTTGCTGTGGAGAAATAGGAATTGGGGTTAGAAGGGGGCTCAACTTCTCTTCCTTGTAGATTTATACATCTACGTTACATCTACAGGGGAATGGGTGTATTCTAGTGGATCCCAAACTTTCTCAGTTCGAGGCACCCTTAGGGTTCCCATAACATTTTCAAAGCACCCCTAAGCTAAAATAGTCCCCTGCCTTGCTTATCCAGGGTACCACCGTCCCTGGCAGCCCTGTGAGATCGCTGCGACACCCAAGGGAGCCGCTGCGACACCCAGTTTGAGAACCGCTGGTGTATTCTTTCTGGTAGTTCCATGATGTGACGAGGAGTTTACTCAGTTTAATGGAGCCACCTAAAGTTCCATTTTGGTTTAAAACACAGTAGTTGAAATACACAAATGACTTTCCATTAAAATCTTGGCTGGCTTCACTTTAAGCTGGTTTCTCCATCAGCAAATGAAGGGGTTCTTCACTGTGTGAGTGGTTAACCTCCTAAAGACCGAATGGTTATTGACCCTTCGTGACTAGACCAATGCTTGTGTTTTGAAGACTTGCCTGTTTCACTGGAAATCATGTTTGAATGTCTCTTTCGATCCCAAGTACATTTTTATTGTTTTTCCTAGATATTATTTTTATTAGACAGATTGGTCTTTCTTTTGGTAGCATTTGAAGTAAATATTTTTTATTTTATTTTAAGGACTTCAGAGTCAAAAGTAAGAAAAAAAAGATGCACTTTTCTACGATTCTTCCCAAAGCAACTTTTAGGCAATTGATGCGAGTCCAGTAATGCAAGTGAAACTGTAACCAGCTAATACTGTTGATTATAAGGATGTGTAGATTGTATAAGGTTATAGAGGCCAGAAACTTTTTAGCTTTAGGAGTTTTATTTTATATTGAAGGTATGTGTCTTTTTGGTGAATGTAAGGCCACACGCACTCTTATATTTATGATTTTTTGTCGAAGTGAGTGACAATTTTGAAAGGTTGTAATTGTTTCTGTTATATTACTTTACTTTATTCAACTTTTTTTACACACACACACAAATATATACCCCAAAGCAGAAACAATGTAATATTTCGAACAATATATAGCATATAGCCCTCGGGTGCAAAGCAACCAAATAAAAAATGGTGCCAGTCACGGACAGTCTGGTTCTAGCACCAGTGAGATAAGCGTCAGCAAACCAGCGCCACTGCCCATGCTGGTTCATTAAAGAGTTAGGCGGATTGCAAATGAAACCACAGGAGATGATAAGGGCAAAAATTGATTAGATCTTTTATCCTTTTACAAGAAATGTCTATAAGAGGGCATTATTGTGATCTAGTTTATTATGTAAATACATCTTAAAACTCTTTTTGGGGGAAATTCATTTCAAAGTGATGTGCACATGGCCGCCTATAAGAAATTTCAGGTTGGAGAGCGCTGCAGAGTGTCTCAGCGGACTGTGCCGGAGGCACATCGTGCTGAATTAACTCTCCCCCATTGACTCTAAAGAGATATTTATTTTGTTACACAGATATGACACAATACCCCTTACTGGATACAATGGTATATAATGCATACTTGTCGACTTTTCAAACCTCTCCTCCAGGAGATGCGGGAGGAGAGGTCATGTGACAGGGGGTAGGAGGCAGCGTTTCACGGAATAGCAGGGGGTGGGGCTTAATGACGCAAAATTAAGTTGTTAAGCACCACCTCCAGCATGGTCCTGGGAGGATGCCTACTCTTCCGGGACTCCGGGAGGACTCCCCGAAATTTGGGAGCCTCCTGGAAATATGAGAGTAGCTCAGAAAAGCAGTTATTCAGGGTAACTAAATTAAACATTTTGACTGATGATCTAAAGATATATATGAAAATACACAGAAGGAAGCAAGGAACGGGCTGATATTATGGGGCCCAAGAAAGATGGTAAGAGCAGGACTCAACCTACCCTCAATCCTCCATCCCTGTGCTAAGACACCTTGTCACCAACGCTGTCATCCTACCCAGTTCCAATCAATCTTGTTGGGAGTAGAATGAAATTTTTCTTTTATAAAAATCTATTTTTTTACTCCATTTTTTCTTACAATGCTTTCTTTTTACTTGACATTTGTCAAGACATTTAATAAAAATATTCAAGTAAAATTCTAGTCTTAGGCAAATATTTTAGCATCTCAACCCTCCCTCCCCCTGGAGTATTTTCAAAAAGATTGGGACTGACTTATCGGTCAGGACGTAACTGATTAAGGTACTACCATCCAAAACATTTTATCCTTCAGACAAAAAAGTAACGTAGGTAGTTTGGCATGATATCAGCTACATGGCCATAGTGACACTTGAGATCATTCACAAGAACGTACCTGCATACAAGATGGATAAGATAAATGCATATGTAAAGTGAAGTGCACAGAATGGGCTTCTGAGATCACATGACAGCTCAAAGGCTAATTAGCATATATAATTGAGGGCTACCTTGACAAAATGAATAAATGAGATTGCATGAGATTGTGCTGCCATCAGTAGACAGGCTGTATCTCTGCCATTAGAAAATGATGTTCTTTAGATATACATATATATATATATATATATATATATATATATATATATATATATATATATAGATATATATATATATAGATATATATATATATGTATATGTATATATATAATGAAAATATATTTATATATATATATATATATATATATATATATATATATATATATACACACACACACATATGTAATGGCGAAACACTTGTCTTGCACACTATGCACAATGCATTAAGTGGATTTTACAGCAGTCTACAGAACTGTTGATTTTAGAATTGTGAATCCTACTTCTGTGGATAACTTTGCACAACATTATTATTCACATTCTGTAAAATAGAGATAAAATAAACTTAAGCAATCAAAAAACATGTAAGTATGATATATGCAATCTAGCTCAATAAATGCCTAAAACAATGTCTTGTATAAAAACCTTCAAAACACCCATGTTTTAGAAACAATAAAAATGAATAAGTTTGGTCATATGAACACAAATGAAGATAAATACATAATGGTGATTGTGTTCAAACCAGCAGCTATTAAATACCCAATATGTAGATAAGTATCTTTACTTCTCTTAAATGTGGCCTAAATTTTAAACACATATTGAAACTACCTCTATTGTTTTGGTTCCTGTATGAACAGTCATAATGACAGATTATGCTAAATTTAACGAACAATATGCTTGATTTTTGCAATTTAAAACTAACTTCTTGGAAAATAGTAAGTTTAGGGGGAGGGGGGACATAAACAGTTAATTGAGGTACAAAATAGACTTTTTATTCTTTTGAAAATGTGAGTTAATGGCATATGCAGGCAAAAAATGTATCAGATTCGCTAAACAGAATGAGAGATCTATACGACATTAGCTTTTAGAGCCTGAAAAAAAAAGCATTACGATTCTTAGGACACGAATTGAGATGCAGGTGTCTTCATCACAGTGATCAGACGACCAAATCAAACGGGCTGCCCCTGGTTTAAAAAGTTCCCTGACTCTTTACTACACACAAGTTCCATTGTATATAGTTGTAATTATCTGTGTGGCAGATTTGGATACTCCTAATTAAAAGTGTGAACAATAAACATTTATAAAAGCCATTATTTTGTTTACTATTGATAACAGTTGGTTGCAAAGAGGGCCTGCAATAACATCACCAGGTAGCTGAGAGTTTGCAGGACTACAGTTGTGAGGCCATTTTTAAAAATGGTAATAGCACTATCCAATGGTTTATATTGTCTGCTTGAACAAATCACTAGAGAATAAAAAATAGAGGAAACCCACATTCTGTTCATCTGGTTTGTATTCTTAACCTTTGTGTACTGCACAGGACCACTTCTCTTGGTCTGCATGCTAGTGACAATTTGTCTTTAGGACAATGTTATTTAAAATATGAACCTTTTCAACATATCTATTATCATATTAGCCTAAACTCTGATTAAACCAAAGTCACTAGCAAAGCTGTAACCCTTATTGTGCATGACTAATCATATTATACATAAGAAAACCGAGGCGAGGGGGGGGTCCTAGTGCCTGTTAACCCCCCTCCAAGCCTGGGGCACTGTATAATTAAGGTTGCTGGACCCCCCCGCTTCACACGGCTCTGCTTCAAAAGGGAGAGCTGTGTGCACCTAACAGTAGTGCACGCAGCATTGCCCGTGTATATTATGGGGATAGGAAGAGTTGGAGAGCAGACAAGCACTGTCTAAAATTATAGCTACACCCCGATGCATGCTGGTCACGCCCTCTGGCAGTGTGGTGTGGAAACCCCTGCTACAAATCCTGCGTTTGCCCCTGTTATATTGCTCAAAAGTGCTTTGTGCACTACAATATGTTCACCATCGGGCCTGGTGTTGTATTACTGTCTTAATCAGGAAAGCAACGGGCCAATTGTTCCATTTGGTGCAAGTGCCAACCAACAAAATTACTTTCCAATTTGGCCACATCTCGCACAGCAGAGATTTTTTTCCATTCAGAGCCACGCATATAGCAATATTATCTGTATTTACCGATATCGCCAATGCCGTCAGCCTGTGTGGCCAGATTTAGCAGTAACAGACTAGCATAAGAATTGACAACAGAATATAAATGGATTTGAAAAATAAAGATGAAGACTTACTATTCATTCATTTGTTCTCATAGAATACATTACATATAAACATTAAGCCAGTGGTGTTTGCATTTGCCTAAATATATTAACATGCTGAGCTTTCCAGCCTGTGAGTGAGCTACATATATACAATGCATTTATTCCATTCATTTATTCTCATTCCAGACCTCATACCATCCAATTAATTTATCTTTACCAATAATATCATATTAATTTCAAGCTCAACAATTTACACCACATGCCCCCCTCAACTCACACCCCACCGTTCGGAATATCATCATCATTTAATTGTAAGGAACCACAAATTCTGTAGCGCCAGACAGTCAGCATATAAATCACACAAATACAAGCTAAACATAATAACAAATCATACAACTACAAGTATGAATCACACAATTGTAATTATAAGTATCAGAAGTACAAACCCCCCCCCCCCCATAAAAACATAACAATCACAAAATAAATGTTAAATATAATATAAGAAGTACATTCAAGGTATAATACATAGTATTATAACACAATTCAGTACATATTTTATATAAAGTAATAACAATTTAGTAAATATTATAAACACAGTAGACAATTACGCATAATGCATATGCATATATGTGTAAAATGTCTACACATGAAAATTATATTAGGCTATAGTTATTCAATAGAACTGTGTGATCATTGTATGTTTATAGGTGTTATAAGCTGTGCATTCCTAGGTGCCCTTGTTTGACTATTTGCTGGATCAGAATAATAATTTTGCCATGTGACAAGTAGGTACAGAAAAAACATTAGTACCAAGACGCTCTGCAGCCAAAGGTGCCCATATGATTAGAGACCAGCCAGAATTACCCACTAGATCACATATGGTGTCCACATGGAGAAAAGCATATAAAGGTTCCCATCAGATTAGATACCTTCAGGAGATACCAACATGACGGCGGTCAACTCTCTCCAAATTACTACAGTTTGTAAAGTGTCGCACACCTGTCTAGTTGTCACACACCTGTCTAGTTGTCACACACCTGTCTAGTTGTCACACACCTGTCTAGTTGCCACACACCTTAGTTGGAGTGAAAAACTGAAAAACATGTAACTACAATCTCCCTATTTAACTACAAAATGCAATTAAAGGGTAAGATGTTGCAAAACGCTTCCTGTTTCCTCCCCTAATACTGACCAAAAACAAATTGCCACCTCTACTATCTCGCATGCAGTCCTCACTGTCAGCTTTATCCTGTATACATTGATCTTTATTACAAAATACCATAGGATTGTAGTATTATCTATTTTAATGTTCATGTCATGCCTAGCTATAAGTGTCCATGGAAATGTTTTTTAAATGTTAAAAACTTAGCACCAGTCTCTCTATAATATAAAATACAATAATAAACACAAACACTGTATGTATATATATATATATATATATATATATATATATCTATCTCAGTGAACTCCCTACAGTTATCTCTGATTCTGTGTTTGTCTGTGGCTGTGTGTCTTAATATGGTCACAGAACTCACCGGTGAGTTCTACAACAATTTACAAGGAATGCTTTATCCCATACTGTGTACAATATATGTAATATTAACATGGGAAAATACAAAGTATATTGCACCCCAAGAAATAACAGATGGCTTTTTAAAGCAAATAATTAGGCTTCTTTTTCTGTGTTCTCCAAATTAAAAATGAAGTTTAAGGCACTTACAGCGACCATGATCATTCTGCAAACAACAAATTAGACTTTTAAATGCACATGGCATTGTAGATGTAAATTACAAAATTTCACATTCAAGTATATTAAAACATCCCCTCCAATATGATTACCAGTTGTAAAAAGCAGGCACCCTTATCACTTGTCGTCAGTTGTTCTAGTCTAGTTAAGCAATAATACAGTGCTAAAACTGCTCCTTTGTTTTGCGCAAGAATTTTGGCAATAGAAGAAATGAACACTCGTTTTATACAAACTCGCTCTGCTTTTTGTTGCTTTGATTTGACGGAGTGGGGGGGGGGGGGGTGGAAAAGCAGCTGCCTGTTTTTCATTTTCTGCCGAGCAGTAAAAACCCATCAGTATAATAAGCAGCTTAGGTGCATCCATCCACAGAAACTGTAAGGCTATAGGACTATTCGTTCAAAACCAATCCTTGGTTTAATTTTACCAAAGATGTGTAGGACACATTTGAAAATGTGTTATTACAGGTTTTCAGTGGGAAAAAAAAGTCACAATCCCATTATTTCCTACTTCTTGTAGTGTAGTTTTCCGAAACCACAAAAACGTAGCAGACAGAGATTCGAAAAAAACCTGAAAGTTGTAAAAGTTTTGCCCAAAAAAGTTCCCATATAACCTAAGTAGATAAAACAGTTACGCAGCAAGAGGGTTAATATACACTCTATAATCCCACTTTATCTACCTTAATATTATCTTCTCTATCACTTGACATGAGGAAAATAGATCTTTTTTTTTTTTCTTTTTCAATAAAGAAATCTTTACAGTATTTTTTTTTCCCTCAATCCAAATGCTATAATTTACATTATACAATTACACTTCATTAGACTTACATCACGCATAGTCTTTTATTAAAGGTGTAATTCATTTTAACTACTTCAAAGAATTATTTATGAGGCAGATTTTTTTTTTCAATACAACTCTAAAATTATTTCAGCGTTTCGGAAAAATACGCTCTATTTAAATGAGACAGAAATCCTGTACATTTTCTAATTCCATACACAGCTACTCTAAGGCATTGTAATAATACGTAGAATTTCAAAACACGTCTAAAAGCATTCATTAACCACTTCAATATAAATCACACCTTTACATACTGAAAGGACAACAACACTTTAAGCATTAATGTAATATTTTTTTCCCGCTATTAAAAGCCCTGAGACGTTATTACTATTTTGGTTCAATACAGAATTCTAGGTACTGCAGAGCTGAGCTTTTCAGATGATTTCCACATTAACTAACAAGTCAGATAATTCTTAATCCTTCTCTCTCGCAGATCCAATAATAGATAAGGAAGCATCTTAGCATGATCAACTAGCAATTTCGACAGTAAGAGTGGCAGGATACCTGAATTTAGAATTACCAAATGTATTTTCATATTATCTGATTGAAATAAACCTGTGTTATTCAGAAGGGAAAGAAAAAAAAAGAAAGACATTTTGGTTGATCACAGTAACGTACTGATATTATTTCTACATGAAAACGTGCACTATGTAATTCCAAAGTTTATGAATCTAGATTTTGAAGTGACCAAAATAGCTTTTGGCGAAAGAAACAATTCAGTATGTATACACAAATCTATGTACTGAGCACATACCTCCAAACTGACAGTCACAATTTGAGGACATTGTCCCACCATCCCGACCGGGAAAGATGTGTACCGCGAGTTGGAAATTTGGGAGGTATGTCTCAATCACTGCTGCTCAGCATGTCAGAGTTTTGGAGGGGAGGGGAGCCAAGTACGGGGCAGTCTAGCGCTTCAAAAGCGCTAGACACGCCCATGGGGTGTGCTCACATCCCATCATGATGTGGCCACGCCACCTGCCTTAATGCCAGATACCCAAAGGATAAGAGGTATGTGAACACACCCTAGTGTTAATCAAGATAGCCCTTGATGTACATGGTTGGTTGACTAATCAAGTATTTGTGCATGCAGGCATAGCCTTCATTTGTTAGACAGCGACATATTTAACAAAAACTCCACCTAGAAATGGCAATGTAAGATCCCCCGTCCCCCAACTATCAGAACTACTGGATTTGGTGTCTGCAATGAGATTGTGATCGACTGGTGTCTTCACAAAAGATGAATTCTTCTGTTGGAGGAGGCAGAAGAATGCTGAACCTCAACGCTGTGGTGCCTCTCGCATCAAGAGCGTTGATTGGACATCCATACCGTACTTGAGACACAACAAAGCAGGAGAATGAACCAATTAGCAGGTAACGGTTGCATTCAGTACCGCTAGCTGGGAAAAGTGATGTTACCCTACATTTTATTTCTTGGTGGAGTTCTTCTTAGTAAGTTAATTTTAAGTACCACAGGTAGTTGCAGTAATACAGTCCATGTTAGGTCATCATTGTTGAGCGCATTTTTCTATGGCTATGGAATAAATAAAGAAGTGGCATTTCTCTAATACATAATTCAATATTTAAGCAACATACCCACCTCTGAGATACACTGCCCAATTTAGCAGAGAAAATAAACCTGTAAGGGAGTCCAAAGGTAGCTGTTTACCTTGTTTGTATTTAATAAGCAATAATGTAGATACAAACATTACCATTTTATTCAGCAAGAAAAGAAAAGTTTCAGCATAATGTTGCTTTAAGCATGGGTCCTAAACTCATCAGTCACACCAAAATAATGAACTGGAGGGAATTAAGAACTGTTTCCATGTCCACTGTATCAAAGATATATTCCCTGCACCAAGACTGTAGCGTTGGGACATCCTTGTGAAGATTGCAGAAACAAATGGACACACAGAAGGGAAGAGGTCAGGGGAGTAGAGGTAGATTTGGTAGTTGTCGGTGTAGAGGTGGTTCTGGAGGCCAAATTAACAAATTAATTTGAGAAGATGTATACAGAGAAAAAAGGGAAGAGGGGGCGAGAACAAAATCTTGTGAGGCCCCAACAGAAAGTGGGAGAGGAGGGAAGAACGTGCCGGAGGTAGAGACACTGAAGGAAGAGTTGGATGGATAGGAAATTTTTTTTCACAAAGACAAATGGAGTGAAAGATGTGTTGAAGGATTGACCTGTGTGGGTCAATCCTGTGGGTGAACAACAGTGTCGAAAGCAGCAGAGAGGTCTAGGATGAGTATGTTGACGTGACCCCCTAGGCTTTGCTACACTGATCACTTTTGTGAGTGCAGTTTCAGTGGAAAGTTGGAGGAGGAAGCCTAATTGTAGAATGAAGTGAAGAGAAAGTGAGATAGGCAGTAACTGGAGGGAGGCTGGGTCAAGAGAGGGGTTTCTTTAAGATTGGAGAGTTGACGGCATGTTTAAAGGACAATGGAAATGTGCCAGTGCTAACAAAACACTGTCCCACTCTCTCATCATCTCCTGCCTTGATTACTGCTACTGTTTCCTATTCTCCTCAGCCATCTAACCCTCGCTTCAATCCGTTTTAAATGTCGCAGCACAACTGAGCTTCCACCACTGCGGTTCCACAACCGCCGCACCACTTTTGAAAATGCCTGCACTGGCTCTTCTGTCCTCCAGAACCCAATTCAAATTACTCAACTTACATACAAATCCCTCAACACCACCACCCTTCACAAATCTTAACTCAAAATACTCTGCCTCTCAAACTCTTAGATCTACCTATGACTTGCGCCTTACCGCGTCTTTAGTAACCACTGCTCACTCCAGCCTACAAGACTTCTCCAGTGCCGCTACCCACTTATGAAATTTCCTACCACACCCGATCAGACACTCCATCAGCCTTCAACTCTTCAAATATTCTCAGCAAACCTCTCTCTCTATTACAGCTTTCCCCACTCCCGCTCATACTACTCACACTAATGTATCCTCAAAACTGTCCCAATTTCCACTCTGACCACAGCCACACTCGCTCCTCTTGTTTCAGCTGAGCCTTCTTCCAGTTAGAATGTAAGTTCTCTCATAAGTAGGGTACACCATATCCTTTATTTTAATGTTTGTAATTATTTTGTCTACCTATCTGTCCCTGATTTAGTGAAGTCCTGTTTTCCCCATTGTAATATGTTGCAGAGCACTGTGGCACCTTACAAATCAACAATAATAATAATAATATTTCAACACCTTCAGTCTGCATTTCCTAATCTCACACTGACACTTAGTTAAAGTATTCGCTAATAAAGGTCAGGGAAAAACGCTTGCATCACCATGACAAGGGAGTTGCAAGTAATGGAGTCTAGAAAGAAGAACAACTAAACTGCTTCTTTTACTTAGACAATGGTGTCCTAGGTAACCAGGAGAGCCTTTGTTTTATAGTGGGGCATGGTCTTTTAATGTAAATAACATGACCAAGGTGGCTCTAATATTGGGTCAAATAGAAAAAAACAGTAACTTAAACCTTAACCTAATAATCATAAGAATAACCATTACATACTCCTAACATTAAACCACTGCATCAGACACCAAGGGGTAAATGTATCAATATGCGGGTTCTTCAACACCCGCGTGTTCAGCCTCTTCCGCGATTAAATTTCAAGTGGCGCTGCATTGTAAAGGGAAGTTAACCCTTTACAATGCAGCGCCGCTTGAAATTTAATCGCGGAAGAGGCTGAACACGCGGGTGTTGAAGAACCCGCATATTGATACATTTACCCCCAAGTCTAAGTGTTGACCATAGGCTTAGCAGAAACTCAAAAACTACTTCAGGCCTTACCAGAACATTTTTTTGTCTCCACAAATTCTAAAATAACTTGAAAAACCTCACAAAATATAAAGGAAACCAGTAACCAATTCATACTCATATACACTAGGATATAGCGGCAAGTATCATATCAGGATGTATTTGGGGACCAATAATGTTATAGTTGCCTGGGTCCACTAATGTTTTAAAGTAGTCATACCTTTACCAACAACGTTATGAAAATACTCATCCAAAGAATCTCAAGACACTTTTTGCAAAATCCTTTAAATTAGAACTCTAAGATCTCAACACTTTCCCAGCCCTGAGAACTCCACAGAAATACTAGACAGATACTACATCGGTTACACATTTACAGCATTACATGTAAATATGGAGAACAAAAACCAAGTTGTTTTCTCAATTAACTTCATACATTCTAAAAAGGTCCAATAAATACTTGAATAAAATATTTTCACCTGAAGCCCGCCTCCAGTATTATCATTACTTTCAAACAAACCAAAACTCATCTGTCAACAAATAAAAAATGTATGCACTTACAGGCATAGCAAATTAATTAAACCAATACTACATGTTGGCGTTATATGGGCTATAACAAGCACTCCGATGCTATTACACTGGTCAACAATGATTTTGTTTAATGGACAATTCTGGCTGATTCTTGTGTACTTTTGGTGGCGATTCCAAAAATGAGGGCAGAATTTGTCCTAAGGGCTCCACATTTTTGTAACAACATTCTTCTTTTAATAAAAATTATACATTTTGCTTAAAACAGACCCTTTTATGTATTATATTGTACATATTTAGAAAAATAATGTAAAAAAAAATGTAAATTCATGTTACTCAAAAAACCTCAACATAATTTTTTGGCAAGGATAACACACAAAATACAAACAGTTTACAAGAACAAATTCCTGGATTACTTAGCCAGGGGGGTGAATGATGAATTAGATGTTGTCCACAGTACATATGTAAAGATGAACTAATCAGAGGAGGTCCAACCGAAACTGAAAGCCAATTACAGATTGTATTCATGAGCAAATACAAAGAATGTGAATAAATTTAAAATGACATCATTGGGGGAAGTACGACAGTTGCTATAAATGTGATTCTAGATATACTATTAACCAACCACAAATTGACTCAAGTGTCAGTGTTAGCATCAAGTGTCACTTTAAATCGAGAATTGGGTTGACTCTGACAAATGACAATAATGATTGACTACGTCAGGTATCAGAGTCAGATGTAATTTAAAACACTTTTCTAAGACCGTGTGACACTGAAGTATGACAATAATGAATGCCTGACACAGGTATCAAAAAAACTGATCTTACTATGATATATTATTATGACATTTGATGATGTATCAAAATGGACTTTGAAATAGCTAACGATGTACGAAAGATTATCAATTACTATATTGCCATGCAATGGTAGTGAAAGCAGAACATGTGTTCTCAATGACAATAAAGGTAATGGAAAACTATGTAGATTTTGCCAGTGGATTACCCAGGATATCCAATAAGTCTAAGATCAATTAATGAAGTAGACTGAAAGGCAGCCTAATATAGCAAATACAGAGGGAATCTTCTTTTGAAAAAAACATTAAATATTTTAAAGATGATAAAACTGTTAATCTAAAATGTATGACAAATTAGTGGTAAAAAAATGTAGAATAAAAGGTACATATAGCACATGCATATACACTTGTTCAATAATCTAATCCTCCACATATGATTCAACCTTCTATATTTGGACAGTGCCTTTCTGACCTTACTTGCTGTGATTACCAGCTCTGCATGGAAACACTGCTTTGATCTTTAAATGACCCCCGCAGAATTGATTCAGTAAAGACATACATTTTCTAAATGAGAATTGACTTGGTATTTTAAGGCTTGTACACAAAAACCCAATCACTCAACTACAATAGTAGTTATACTGATTAAACCCCTTCTGTGTTTATTCTATTACACAAATGGACGTTCCTCAATGTGGGGTATTTGTGGGAAGAAAAGATACCGCTATCGCTTTTTGTGTTTTTATTAAAAATGGTTTACTTTTTTTTTAGCAAAGAATATAACAATAATAGATATATTTAGATCAACATCAAGCGCATCGTATGCAATTGCAGCTCAAATAAAATCCCAAACAACTGCACATAAGTTGCGAGTAATAGGAATCACAAAAATATATAATAGGGATATTTTCGTCGCTATTGGAACCTCATAAACAAAAGGATGACTGTGAAAAGTTAAATAACTAATTTTCCAATGAATGATAACCCATCAGCAGCAAAAGTTCGTATATAGAGGGCTCACACACCGTTCTTAATATTCCGCTTAAGCATGCATAAAGGAACACGGTAAGAATTTCCAGATGCCCTATTATCACTGAACCTTACAATTGTAAAGCTGTCAGCTTTCCCGTAGCAGGTGCTTGTAAGGAAAACGATCTTCTACTGCCATAGATATCAGGTGCACAATGTGATAAGTAGATTGCAAAAAGGAATTCACCTTAGTTTCTCCTCTCAGCCACAAATCGTATGTAAAATAGAAGGAGAAAAATAGAACAAAATCTAGTGTAGTATGTTCAAACAATCTGATTTAATAAAAAAAATGAATAAAAATGAAAGTCACACAAGACAAGCGATGCGGTTGCCCATACCAGTTAACAGTTAATGATTAACATTGGATAAACATCGTTCCGGAACGAGATCCACGGAAAATCTTCACATAGAAGTTGAAATGCGGAACTGGGTTACCGATACTCCTGTCCTCCAAATGCCAACGCGTTTCGACTTAGAAAAGTCTTTATTAAGGTAATGGATACATCCTAAACAAGGTTCTATTTATGCCACTAACGGATGCACATGTGACTAATTAATGCATAATTACAGAATAAAATGTATTGAAATCAATCTCAAATTTGATATATAGATGTAGCTTCTATATTACATCTGATATGGAACATTAGTATAGACATCCAATATAAAACTAAACAAAACCAATTTACATTCTGAGTAAGAAACATATTCCATCCCAAGATCTGCGCATGTGCAAATAACACAGGTTCCTGTACAATGCAAATAGACCCGTGTTCCACCAACACAGTGATGGAACCAAGCCTCACTTTCAAATTTAACGCATATAACTTTTATTGTTATTTTGTATCGTGCGATTGAAATTCGTATTCGGTAAATCATTTTGATAGAAAATAACACTATGAAGTTGCGTTTTCTGCACAGTGAAACAAAATATATAAACATATTGTTTTCTCATTAACGTTAAATAATTTATATGTCTTGCAAACTACATACTCAAGAGGACAGTTAAAGAAACAGCGCATGACAAGTGATCTTACATGTGCTTGCATTTACACAGATGTGTGGATAATGATTTAATGCATTAAAATTGCATAATGAGTATGGATGGAGAATGAATGATACGTGAAAGCCAAAAACAATAATAAAAATATCTTTATTTAAGCAATGTCAAAGAGTGACAAAGATATCTTTATACTTTTCACTACATTGCCCATTTGAGGATATTCCTCATCCATGTCTGAAACAAACATACTTCATACTTGTTCATTCATTTACCTCAGCCAGATATACCCCTACTGGTTGGCCAGACAAGTATACAGAGGTGACTTTGACGCCCCACTCGGAGCCTGATATCATTACTCTTTTGAATGACCCTGCTCCTGCCATTATCTAACTCTCAGACTACGCGCCTCCCAACGTTACAGATCAAAAACTATAAAGTAAATTAACCATGCCCATGTTCTGCCCAGTCGTGCCCTCAAAATCCCAACACCCTTAAAATTGGGGACTGAACCAAAGAAATCTACTGAGGTTATTGACATTGTGCGCTCCTGTAAGCATTTTGATGAACATATTGGCTACAGCTTACTCTGTCACTACAAATCAGGGTACATAAACAAACAGGAGATAAAGGGGTATATATAATAACTAAACTGCGGGTTTGAAAAAGTGGAGATGTTGCCTATAGCAACCAATCAGATTCTAGTCATTTTGTAGATTGCACTATATGAATGATAAGAGGAATCTGATTGGTTGTTATAGGCAACATCTCCACTCTTTCAAACCCACAGTTTAGTAAATATACCCCAAAGAAGGAAAACAAAACAGTATACAAGCAGTAGTCAAACAGTAAAAAAAATAAAAAGTATACCAAAACATATTTAAAGAGATAAAACATTTTAAATAAACAACAAATAAAATGTTTCCTTGTTAAACACTGCTATCTATGTACTGTAATATAAGGGATAATCTATACAACACTGTGACAATAAAAGGATATAGGGTTCAGTGACACATATAACCAGTTCTGTAACTAGAAATGTTAACTCCTTGGGCAAAAAGAAAACTGGTGACCCCTAGTCCTCAACTGTAACCAAATTAACCTAAAATATTAATATCCCAGTGCCCCCCATTCAGCTGTGAGCCATGGGAAGTTGTCATTATCACAAAACACTAGTCACAGTCATGTGTATAACACATATGTACAATAATAATATTTATAAAATAGGAATGGAGCTCCTTTTGGTCCAAAACATTAAAAACTTCTATTGAAGCAGTGTTTCTCCAGCTACACTAAGTAACATCCATCCATAAAGATTTGGTGAAATGCAAGAATACCCAATACTATATCACACTAATTACATCTTTGCACTCTAACGCAGGTTCCTGTACAATGTATAGAGCTATGCTTCGCTTAGTAACTGATGAGTCAAATTGCTGACTAAATAAGTTAATATGCATCAAGAAGAAAAAGTCCTGTCTAGTGATACGGTTTCCTCTGGGTTCTAGGGTTCCTATGCTCCAGAGCACCATAGCATTTGCATGAACTATTATGGATATCATTATATTCCACATTAGTGTAAGTAAAGACATTTTGCTTGTGTTCCAGCTATACACAAAGATATGTATACACACCAAAGCGTATGGTTGGACATAACTTACCATGGAAGACACGCACGAACACACATACCATAGACAATAACAGGAAGGTTCATTCATCAAATTTACAGTGGTACTTATTTGTCATTTATGACTATCATCATTATCACCATTTATTTATATAGTGCCACCAACTCTGCAGCGTTGTACAGAGAATATTTGTCATTCACATATGTCCCTGATTCATTGGACCTTAAAGTCTAAATTCCCTAAAACACACACACACACACACACACACACACACACACAGACTAGGGTCAATTAACCTACTAGTATGTTTTTGGAGTGTGGGAGGAAACCAGAGCACCCGGAGGAAACCCAAACCAACACAGAGAGAACATACAAACTCCACACAGATAAGGCCATGGTCAGAAATCATGACCCCGATGTTGTGAGGCAGAAGTGCTAATCACTAAGCCACCGTGCTGCCCACCTACTTACCATCTCTAAACAACTTATCAACTCTTTTTGGATAATGTCATTAAAAGATACTTACCACTTTGAAGATCCCACGCACACTTTCCTGGCTCCTCTACAGCAGAGGCATCCGTCTTTTAGCTTGGCTATATATGGAAGCCATTTTCATGCCACTGGTGTTGGTATGTGTGGCTGTAATAGTGCAGTACTTAAATTTGTATAATTACAAATGTACAGTTTTTGGATTGGCATGTATTTTATATGGAAAGGTATTGATTTCTGAGATAGTATGTCATGATTTGGTTTTGTAACTTTTCCAGAGGAAATCCAATTACGCATATGTCTGGAGGTAATATGTCAGGCAATCTCGTGTTAATTAGACATTTATTCTCAGTGATCAACATTTCTTTCTAGTCTAAAAGCACAGCAGGGGGCCGTTACCTGTTATCATGTCTTGTTAAAGAGACTGAAAATCTCTGAACAATGTAGACAGCAAGTTTTAGGAAATCCCAGATTGATGTGAATTTTGAAAGTTAAATTGCATTAAGTGCAAAGATTAGAGAATATATCACATCCCAATATAAATTATCTGATGTGATATATCAGACGTTTCAGTGCCTGGTCGGCACAGGGGGCTGGGTTAACCCTTGCAAGCATTTGGGCCAGAATCTGTATTAAAAGAGCTCTGTTTGAGCATGTAATGTATTATTCCATCTGTAAGTGCTGGAAAGATCGCTAGTAACATAAACTGGCATGTCCTTATTAGGACTGCTTGAGCTAATAAAAAATCAGGCTTAAAGATTCTGTTTTGGCACCTACTTACTGTCACACGCCGGTCCCATAGATAGGTGCTGTCACTGTGACTTGCCTCTGGGAACTGCGATTGAACCTTTCGCTGCTGTTACCTGTTTGCTGGACTTCTGCATCTACAACCATTGTACCTGGTTCTTGTAGTTCCACGCTGCTGGCTGAATCTCTTGCTGCTGTTACCTGCTTGCTGGACTTCTGTATCTACAACCGTTGTACCTGGTACTTGCAGTTCTACGCTGTCCTGCTGAACCTCTCGCTGCCGTTACCTGTTTGCTGGACTTCTGCAATTTACCATCATCGTACCTGGTACCTGTAGTTCCACACTGGTCGGCTGAACTCCTCGGTTGCTATCAAGCTTCATGTTGAACGTTCACTGTGAGTTGATTGCTGCACCTGTGGTTAAGCCTGCACACCTGCTGTTGTATTTTCAATGCTGAGTTCCATTGAGACTTTCCTTGTGTTTAATCTACCCGCTGAATTACTACGGCCTGCAGCTAGTTCTATGGTTCAAGTTCCTGCTTTTGCCTGGCTGATCTAAGATTGCTGTTTTCTTCATTCATATGTTTATTGGAAGACATCAGTTATCTGCAGTCCTATACTCGGCTAGGATATTCCTCGTTCTTGCTACTTCTAGGTAATGAACTGTTTGAAGTTTCTTCTCTTCAACTATATCTTTGGGACTGTTATTAGTAGAACATCAGTTCAACGATTATTGCTGTTCTATTCTGAGAATTATCGTGATACCTGTAACCCACCTGCTATGTAGAATCATCTTTATCTTCGGATCAACAGTTCTACATTCTCATTCTCTCAGAACTGTTGTTGACCAGTGATTTACATCAATCTGCCGTGTGTTACATTATTGGATCCACGCATTCTCCATTTGTCATCCTATGTTTGAACTATTGTTTACTCATTCCATGCAGTTGTCAAGAGTTACCAATTATGAAGTGGCATAACATCATTTGCATCCTGCCTGTGTCCTAATTGCCGTGTATTATATATCTGCCATTATATATATATTCTTCCATTTCCATTGTACCATCAATCAATATACTATTTTACAGCATTTCTACCATCTCCAGAGTTTTATTACTACTTATGCTGAAGCCTGTGAATCCTGAACTCGTTACTCTGTGTCTCCTCATCCACCGTGTCATTGTGTGTTGCCTCCACTATCCTCTGTCAGTTCTTGCCTGGGAGACCGCGACCTGCGAAATAGGAGCAGCGGAGTCCATATCCCCTTGCGGGGATCCCTGGTGAATACCTACTATCTGTTAGACTCCGCACTCCTGGGCAAGTCCTATATGACAGAGGCAAGGGATTTAAAAAACCACTCGGAATCGTGACACTTACCTGCTGTAATTACTGTGACCAATCTATCCACTATCCAGCATCCAGTACCAACGCTCTGTGCGCTACCCCACAGCTCTGGCCAACGTGATAGGCCAGGGGGAACCATCCCCAGCAACCCTGATCTAAAGGAAGAGGTCAGGTGTACCAGCCCAGGTGTGCCCAGCAAGGGGGTTCACTAGCAGCAAGAGTTACTCATAAAAAAATCGATTCTAGGTGCCAACAAGTGGCCTTGTTTGTATACCTGTTTATTT
The DNA here is from genome assembly GCF_038048845.1 of Mixophyes fleayi. Taxonomy (NCBI): domain Eukaryota; kingdom Metazoa; phylum Chordata; class Amphibia; order Anura; family Limnodynastidae; genus Mixophyes; species Mixophyes fleayi. The sequence goes on from NC_134404.1 coordinate 321,698,626, forward strand.
TATGGATTTTATTGAACACATTACAATTAAGCTTCATGAACAGTAATGCATATACTAACTAGGGTACTATTTAGCCACCCAAAGTCAACCATTAAAGGACAACCCCGCCTTTAGTTAAGAAGTTACAATTTTAAAAAAATTCCTCTGCGTACAACAAACATGATGGAGGGGGGGGGGGGGGCAGGTTCTCCTTTAGGAATCCTCACTTTTAGCAAAGAGCCATATGGTGCCTAGTGCCCATTTTACTAAGCGGACAATAGAACTTTATGAAACTGCTTCTAAAGAGTTCTATTGTGGAGCTATGGGCACACTGTAGTCCTCTGCCCTGACTCAGCTTGAGGCTTCTGGTAACCCAATTTCCTGGGAGCATGTTTTCCTACATCAATAGATATTCTGAAATTAAGTGGTTGTTTAGTGTTCTAGCACTTTGAATTTACAGAATATTGAAAGTTCTCACTACAATTATTGTAATAAAACAGTAGTAAGCTTTCAAAATTGACCATCATCAAGGTACCACCAAATGACTTAACCACAAAGATTTCTGAAAACTGTTGTGGAGCTCTGGGGTCATGAAAAAATGAATGAGCATTTAAAATTCCCCAGACTACCCACTCCAGGGGAGTATCTAACTGTCAGAATATTATAAACCTGCCCCAGTTGCCTAGTAATGGAAACTCCATAGATGGAGCGTTTCCCTTTCATTTAAATTTTCCCATTCATATACAACTGACTTATTAACGCACCTGTACAAACCACATTGAAATGAATGGGCCATTCACTCACACTCATACCTCATCAATGCCAAAAACATGTTTAAATTAAAACAATATATAATATTTTTTTGGAAGAAATCTAATATTAATATTGATTTTTTAATCTAACAAATGTAATTAGAAATAGTAAAAAGAGGGTTCATAGCGTAGATCATCGCATTATCACAACAAAATCTGTAGTATATAATGGCGGCAGTAGCATGGTCAAAAGTGACTCTAGGAGATATACGTAGAAACATCCATATTGGTTGGGTATTTTGTATTTTTATTTGGTAATGTTTCTCCAATAGGCTACCACCTGTGGTATGGATTTCTCTGTATTGTGTTTGTGCCTAATAGTCTATATGCAGTGAGTGCATATGTGATATTTTCCTGTAATAATTCCTACTATATTTTACTCTATATTATTTTTTTTTAAAGATAATAAAATGATTTAAAATATCAATTATATTATATTAACTCATTAAACATAATAATAAATCTATATTGGTAAGAATAATTATTATTTACACATATTAACTTAGTTTATTAGTCATTTAAAACACAAAACTATATACTACAATTTGACAGTAAGCAGGATCAATTATGTGATTCAATTAATCTTTTATTTTTATTGAGAAGGCACTTAAAATGTTTTTTTCCTGATAATTCTAACATTCCTGGACTGTCACAATGGATGGGCAAATCTCTATTTGGTATTTATTCCAGGCTGTGATAGCTCCGATACCTGACTCCAAATGGCAAGATATTAGGAAATCTCATCATACAGACACCAGCTTCATGATGGGCAGTTAATAGATATATCAAACCTTGGGATATATGCTAAGCTGAGGAGATGATTGGTTCGTTGATACACTGATTGATTAGCATAGGGAGAATGGCTTTCTCCTTGACAACCTAAGATTATGTCTCAGCTAAGCTCAAATTGCTTACTCCTCTTCTATTGGCTTTAAAATTATAGTCCTGTCATCTAGAATCTCTCTTCAATGAAATTTTTACCATATATAAAAATTAAAGGGGAAAAAAAGAAAAACAAAGTTGATGCTCAGAATAACAGAAAATAGAGTAGGGACAGTCGTGGAACCATTATGGACACAAATGTGAAAAGTTCTGGAACTCTGTAATCATTTCTTCTTTCAATAGACTATTTTGTTAAATAATAAGGTTTATGCACCAAGGTGCATTTATACCAAAATTAGGAAGTGTAAACACAGCTTCTCCAAAAACTGTGAATTGGCTCAGATTCCAGTACATTACCGACTAAGCAGTCTGTGGTTCATAACATTTAAATGACAAGGTCACTCTGAAA